>NW_025110894.1:0-249496 GCF_015476425.1 Leptopilina heterotoma
TTCCGCTCTCAATTTTTATGGTGGATAAGATGGTGGCTTATAAAAACATCATATCAAAACAAAATAAATTTTAATTAGGTAATTCTTTATTTATTTTCGCTTTACGGTAAAGAGCTCTTTTTTTGAGAAAGTGTCAAATTATTTTTAAAAAATTGACAAAGTAAAAAGTTTCATAAAAATCAGTGGAAAGTGTTGGATAATTTAAAAAGAAAAGAATAAAAGCAGATACTTATAGAGAAAAGGGCTCTTATTAAAATTCTATATATGAAATAAGGATTTAAGTAAAAATCTGTTTGTAATAATATACGATGTTTCTACGAGCGTCAATATTATATATTAGATTTAATTTTTTCAAAATTCTGTATATTTGTCATTTTTATTAATTATACAATTTATTAAATGGTACTTTTAGAGGTACTAAATCAGCAATTTTAATTTTTAATCATTTCAAAAAATTAATTTAATGAATAACAAAATTAAAAAAATTTTTTTTCATATTTTTCGTTTTAATTTAACATATTTTATATTATGTATATTTTTATAAAACAAAATCTCTTTATTTATATTCATTCTATTAGTTTTTATTACTGCAAAATATTATTTTATAATTTTCAACAAAATAAAACTTACTGCCCTGTTTTATGATATACTGTTATGCCTTTACGTAGGCAACCCCGCCTTACTGCACCTTTCGGTGCGGACATTTTTTTCCCAAATCAAGTCATCTACATCTGTAAATTGTAATCGTAGAAATCGTTTTGTGGCTCGTAGAAACATCGTGTTGAGACCAAATAAATTTTTACAAATTCTTTATTTAATTTTATTTAGGGGTAAAGAGCCTTTTTTTTGAGAAAGTGTCAAATTATTTTATAAAAAATTATCAAAGTAAAAAGTTTTGTAAGAAGCAGTTGAAAGTGTTGAATAATTTAAATGGAAAGAGAAAAAGCAGAAACTTATAAAAAAAGAGGGCTTTTTATTGTAATTATATATGAAATAACGATTTAAGAAAAAATTTGTTTTTAATAATACGATTTTTCAACGAGCGTCAATATTGTTTTCGCTATACAAATTATTGACAGTTTCAACATCAAAAATAAAATTCTAAATTGGTTGCCTATTGAAAGGGGCTTCAAAATAGTAGAATAAGTAATTATTGTTTTAGAATAGAAAATTTATTAGCGATAAATTTCTTTTATTATCTTATATAATTGAGGAATAAAAAAACATAATTACATTAGTTATTTTTATACAAAGGATAAAATAAATAAATTTTATAGACTAGAAAACATGATTACTAATAATGTAACCATATATAAGGAAAAAAATAATACGTATATTTTACGGTTTTTTAATTATAAATAATTTTTTATTTTTTATAATTTTCCAATTACTAATTAATTAATTTTTACATATAATAATACAAAAAAAAATTCATTTTATAAATAATTTGATTTTCAAAATTCTGTATATTTGTCATTTTTATTATTTTTATTAATTACAATTCAATAAATTGTACCTCTAGAGGTACTAATTAGCAATTTTTATTTTTAATCTCTTTAAAAAATTATTTTAATGAATAACAAGATTTAAAAAAAATGTTTTTCATATTTTTCGTTTTAATTCAACATATTTTATATTATGTATATTATTATAAACAAAACCCCATTTATTTATATTAATTATATTAGTTTTTATTACTGCAAAAATGTTATTTTTATAATTTTCAACAAGATAAAACTTACTGCCCTGTATTATGATACTGTTATGCCTTTACGTAGGCAACCCCGCCTTACTCCACCTTCTGTTGTGCGGCCATTTTTTCCCCATATCAAGCCAACTACATCTGTAAATTGTAATCGTAGAAATCGTTTTGTGGCTCGTAGAAACATCGTGTCGAGACCAAATAAATTTTTGCTAATTCTTTATTTAATTTTATTTTATGGTAAAGAGCCCTTTTTTTGATTAAGTTCTTTGTTTTTTTTTAAAAAGTGATCAAAGTGGAAAATTACACGAAACATACTGGACATTGGGGGAGAGTGGGTTGGCAACACTTGACAGTTCCCGACCTCCAACGCCGTTAATTTATAAATATTTATATTTAATATTTTTAAGTGCACACGTCAATAAATAAACTGTCAAGATTGATTCAGGCTTGAATAAAGATCAGATGTTTGAGCTTCAATCACGAAGATTGACCGAGTCTTGAATCGAGCATGGAACGAACATTGGTGTCCAATGCTGAATCAATATTGAGTGACAGTGGTATAAAGACTGCTTCAACACTGGGTTACCCACGCTGGGCGTTCAAGCCTCAATAAATCTTCAATCCATCGTCAGCATTGGTCTTTCGCGCCTGGGTTATTACACTTGTTGCCTATAGAAAGGGGTTTTACAATTGTAGAATAGGTAATTATTATTTTAGAATAAAAAATTAATTAGCGCCAGTTTTTTTTGTTTAAAATCTTATATAATTGAAAAATAAGAAAAAATAATTAAATTTATTATTTTTATAAAAGTAAATAAAGTAAATAAATTTTTATAGATTAAAAAACACGATTAAAGATAATTAAACCAATATACAAGGCAAAAATTGATTATTTTTTTTAAGTTATTGTAAATTATAAATTATTTTTAATTTTGTATAATGTTCCAATTAGTTATTAACTAATTTTCCCAAACAATAAAAAGAAATTTAATAAATTTTAGATATAATTTAATTTCTTAAAATTCTATATATTTGTCATTTGTAATATTTTTATTGATTACAATTTAATAAATTGTACCTCTATAAGTACTAATTAGCAATTTATATTTTTATTCTATGTAAAAAATTATGTTAATAAAATATCAAAATTAAAAAAAAAAATTTCATGTTTTTATTTTTAATTTTACATATTTTATATTATGTGCATAATTATAAACAAAAATCTCATTATTTATGTCTTTTGGTTTAATTTTTGTTATTGCAAAATAATAGTTTTACAACTTTTAACAAATTAAAAGTTACTGCAATGCTTTATCAGACTGTTATGCCTTTACATAGGCAATCCGCTTTACTCCACCTTTCTGTTGTGCGGCCATTTTTTCCCTATGTCAAGTCACCTACAGCTGTAAATTCTCGTGGCGGAAATAAGAATATGGCTCGTACAAACATCGTATCGAGACAAAATAAATTCTACTAAATTCTTCATTTAATTTCGCTTCCAAGTAAAGGCCCACTTTTTTGATTAATTGCTTAGTTTTTTTACAAAAAATTCTCAAAGTGAAAGAATTCAGGAAAGTGTAAAAAAGTGGGTTGGCAACACTGGACAGTTCTCGACCTCCAACACCGTTAAATTGTAAACTTTTTAAGCCATAAAATTATAATCCCATACAACAATAGGCTTTCGGGTCTATTGTTAAAGCAGGGGTTGCAATATAATTTTAAAATTTAACGGGAATTTCTTTGAAAATTTTGGTAACCTTTTTTATTTTCACTTCCAAACTGTTAACAATGGTTTGTGGACATAACCTACATTTGAAACTATTGTTAAAGGACTTTAAAAATGTCTACCGAAACATTAAAAAAACGGACTGAAATTGTACTGGAGGCCAGTACAATTTCAGTACTTTTTCAGTCCATTCTTCCGGCAGGGGAGAGTAAGGGAGTAGTTTGAAGTCACTGACTCTCTTACTCTTGTACGTTACCATGACAACCTGCAGGCAGGCTGCCTGCAGAGGTGTAACCGCACAGCCTTACAAGGGCCGCGGCGCTATAAGGCCAACGCAGAATAGATCTGTAACCGGAACCGCAATCGTAAGCGTAAGGGTGCGATCCCATGTATGCAGAATACGTCGACCGAAAGCAGAAAATCATGAGAGTGAAAAGAACAACAATATCTATCTATCTCTTTCGCACTCATGATTTTCTGTTTTCGGTCGACGTATTCTGCTGTAATGGGATTGCACCCTAAGGCCGCAGTCCCATGGCAGCGTTTTGCGTTGCGTTGTAATGAGAGAGAATGCAGCAAACATATATTTGCGTCTTTTTTTCTCCCATTACGACGCAACGCAAAACGCTGTCATGGGACTCCACCCTAACCGTAAGAATGAGTTAAAGAAGGATAGATATATTGTTTATCCTTCTCTAACTCATTCTTACGGTTACGATTGCGGTCCGGTTACAGATCTATTCTGCGTTGGCCTATAGAAATTTCGTACAAGAGCGCTAAAACGGCTAAGGCCGGCACTGATTGGCCATCTCTCCCGCACACATGTGCCCTCCCAGGTAGAAATTGACGACCGGGATGGTACCGGCCCGGTACAAACGGCGGATTATAAGTGCCGGGGCGGTACCGGCATAAGACCGTAATTTTTACCGGCTCGGTACCGGCAAATTGCCGGATGATAACTACGGCAGGTATCCGGCATACGTACCGGGCCGGTACCGAATAATCCACCGGGGCGGTACTGGCCCGGTTCCCAGGTGCGATTTTTTGGTCGGCCCATAGTTGGGCCAACTTTTACAAAGTCGGTCCAACTTCTCGTGCCAGAGGTTGGGCCAACCATACAGATGATAACGGCGACCGTCTAATGGCGACGATGGTTGGCCCGACAACTCATAAGGAAGTTGGCCCAACTTACAATGCATATGTTGTGCCAACTATACATTTCAATGGTTGGTCCAAAGACTGACGCCAAAGTTGGCACAACTTTAAATGCGTAAGTTGGGCCAACCACAATTTTCAAAGTTTGGCCAACTTCAACAGCCAAAGGTAAAAAATTATTAAAAAACTAAATTATTTAAACAATTAACAGGTTATTATTAGCGGGAACATCAGATATAACCTTTACCTATTATTATTAAACACAATCTCATACATACATTTTCGAAAATATCTAACGCTCGCTGGGATCGAGCCCCTAACCTAACGCACCGAAGACTTATACACTGACCACTACGCTACGCTCACATGGGAGTGCATAACGCAAAATGTATATTTAAGCTGCAACAGTCGGGCCAACCGTGGCCCAGAGTTCGGCCAACCAAGAAAGTTTAAGTCATTTAAACCGCATTTGACAAAGTTTTGCCAACCGTTGGGCCAACCGTTGCCCAGAGTTCGGCCAACCAAGAAAAATCAAGTCAATTAAACTGCGTTTCACAGAGTTTTGCCAACCGTTGGGCCAACCGTGGCCCAGAGTTCGGCCAACCAAGAAAAATCAAGTCAATTAAACTGCGTTTCACAAAGTTTTGCCCACCGTCGGGCCAACCGTGGCCCAAAGTTCGGCCGACCAAGAAAGTTTAAGTCAATGAAACTGCGTTTCTAGAGTTTTGCCAACCGTTGGGCCAACCGTTGCCCAGAGTTCGGCCAACCAAGAAAAATCAAGCCAATTAAACTGCGTTTCACAGAGTTTTGCCAACCGTTGGGCCAACCGTGGCCCAGAGTTCGGCCAACCAAGAAAAATTAAGTCAATTAAACTGCGTTTCACATAGTTTTGCCAACCGTTGGGCCAACCGTGGCCCAGAGTTCGGCCAACCAAGAAAGTTTAAGTCATTTAAACTGCGTTTCTAGAGTTTTGCCAACCGTTGGGCCAACCGTTGCCCAGAGTTCGGCTAACCAAGAAAAATCAAGTCAATTAAACTGCGTTTCACAGAGTTTTGCCAACCGTTGGGCCAACCGTGGCCCAGAGTTCGGCCAACCAAGAAAGTTTAAGTCAATTAAACTGCGTTTCACATAGTTTTGCCAACCGTTGGGCCAACCGTGGCCCAGAGTTCGGCCAACCAAGAAAAATCAAGCCAATTAAACTGTGTTTCACATAGTTTTGCCAACCGTTGGGCCAACCGTGGCCCAGAGTTCGGCCAACCGAAACTGAAAGTCTTTTAAACTACGTTTGGATAAGTTGTGCCAACCTTTGTCGCCAAAGTTGGCCCGACGGTTGGTTAAACTCTGCATTTAATGGTTGGCTTGCAAAGTCGGGCCAACTGTGGGCACAAGTACTTGCCAAAGTTGGGCAAACTCTGGCAACCAAAACTTTGCTTGCCAAAGTTAGGCCAACCTTGGGCCAACCTTCAAACTCTGGCGGCCAACCTAAATTCGCACCTGGGTTATTGTTGGAAGGTATTTGGTGCCGGTTTATTACCGGCTGCACAACCGGCTAGGTACTGGTCCAGTACCGGCATAAGTCTGTTCATTCCACCGGCGCAGTACCGGTAAATTGCCGGATGATAACTTCGGTAGGTATCCGGCAACCGTACCGGACCGGCACTAATAAATATCTGACGCAGTACCGGGCCGGCACTAAAAAACAACCGGTGTGGTACCGGGACGGTTAAAAAAATTATATTTCAGTCTGATTAATTGTTTAATTATCATTATTATTATCAATGTTATTATTAATTTTAAATTGGAAACAGTAAATATATTAAATGCTGAAACAGAGAAACATAAACAATTATAGAAAAATCAGAAGACTTGAGGAATTGAACTCCGGACCCTGAGGCTGCAAAGTCGACACCACATCCGCTAACCTAAACCTGCATATTATAAAGTCCAACCGACATTCCGCCCGGCAGCAGTACCGGGCCGGCACTAATATTCAAACGGTGCGGTACCGGGCCAGTATTTGTATTTCTAATTTATTTTAATTCAATTTAAATTATTAAAAATAAATAAATAAAAATAGTAATTATAAATAATAATAACCGCCCTATTCACCGGTTAAATACCGGGCCGGCACCAATAAGCAATCTACTCGGTATTAATATAATTGCCGGCACAACTAACTAATTAATTTATTATTAATAATTAAATTAATAAATTAATTAATAAATTAATTTTCAAATTTTTTTTCTTTTCTTTAATTCTTTTTCTGATAGTTTAACATTGGCAAACAACCGGGAGGACACTGGGTTAGTACTAATATTTTTGTCGGCAAAACTTTTGTGCCAGTAGAAAGCATTAAGTAAATTTTTGTGCTGGGCCGGTGCTGGGCCGGCACAAATATTATCACCGGAAAATCTCCTTCGTCCGTATAAAAACAAAACCAAATAGTAGTACCGGGCCGGTGCTGGGCCGGTAAAAATATTATCACCGGCAAATCTCCGTCGGCAGTATAAAACAGAGCGAAATGACAGTACCGGGCCGGTGATACGCCGGTACAAATATTATCACCGGCAAATCTCTTTCGGTGGTATAAACCAGAGCGAAATGACAGTACCGGGCCGGTGCTACGCCGGTGCTGGGCCGGTAAAAATATTATCACCGGCAAATCTCCTTCGGCGGTATAAAAACTGAAGTAAATTATAGTACCGGGCCGGTGCTGGGCCAGATATTTTTAATCAACCGGCCCGGTAAACACTACCAGTACCGGTAGAAATCCACATTTACCACCGGGCCGGTACTGGGCCAGTATTTATTTCATATCCGGCCCGGTACCTTTTTGCCGGTACCGGCATATGTCCGACTTTACAACCGGTTCGGTACCATGCCGGTCGTTAGTGCTGGCACACCTCCAACTTTTCTGCCTGGGCTGCTGGAACTCTGGAAGTAAAGGGATAGAAATCCTATCTCTTTTAATATTTTTTTATCTCTGAGATAGAAAGAGATAAAGTTTCTCTATCTTAGTCTATCCCCACTTTATCACTTCAATCACTTTTTATCTCTCCTTCTGTATAAATCTTTTTCAATAACCTTTATTTCATCTCTTTTAATACTTTCGATATCCACACCTATCTCTTTCTATCTCTAATTTCATCTAAGAATATACTTATCTCTTTTAATAATCTTGTTTCTATCCCAGGCTATCCCTTTTTTATTCCCCTCAATCTCCTTCTATCTTCCCTTTTATTCAATCTCTTTTAATAACCCTTACTTTATCGCCTTTTTTATCCTCTTACTAATCACTTCTTTCCCTTTCTATCCCTATTTAAATCTCAGTCCATACTTGTCTCCTTTTATTTCTTTGGTTCTATCAGAGTCTATCTCTTTTCTATTAAATTAAAAAAAATTCGATTTTTTCTTTTTTCTTAATCTTTTTCAATAACCTTCATTTTATATCCTATTGAATCCTTTTTCAATCCCCAAAGATAACTTTTTATACGCTTTTCAATGTGACGATTTCATGATAAATAAAGAGAAATTGAAACTTTAAAAGGGAGATCAACTGCACAGGAAAAAAAAAGTCTGACTCCGTTTACACCTTAAATTCAGCCCATGTATTTCACATAAGTCTGTCCTTGTTTAATGGGGCTGACTCCGTTTACACCTTAAATTCAGCCTCGAAAACAGGCTAAAAGTAAAACTTTTTTTTTAGTGTGTGAGAGATAAAGAGTGATAGTGTGTATTCGACTTGCGTCCCTAAAGGTTCAGGGTTCGAGCCCTCCTGCGTGCGAGATTTTTCAAATTTGGTTTTAAGTGTTATATGTGCATAATGTTGGTTAATAATGTGAAATGAAATATAGATATAAACAATAAATAATAATTTCATAACAAATAAATAACTTGATTTGTTAAAAATAGGTAATAAATACACTGAAAAAAAAGTGCTGTTGAATCAAATATCTCCATGCTATTGAATTCCCCGTCATTGATTCGATGACACATTTATTAATCGAAAAGTATATTGCTTAAAATGAAAAAATGAAACTGTTTAAATTAAAAGTACGGTACTGTAGAATTAATGATATTGTGCAAATTGTTTCTATAGTTCATCTATATATAGCAACAGAATTATTTTTTTGCTTCTTTGACATTATTCATTTGAAGCATCTAATAGATGAATTTGAAGAAAATGCGTGTAAATTTAAATCAAATGAAAAATTGTTTGCTCTAAAGAAGCGCGCTCTGAAAACGAAAGCATATGCTTTCGTTTCAATGAGTGGTGCTATTGCGGACTGCCTATAGCATATGCTATAAAAATAAGAACACTATGTTTTGAGACATTGACAGGTACTAAATTTATTGAAATACTTACCCACATATATTTATATGTTTATTAAACCTGTCGTTTTTGAGATTCCAATATAAAAAAGTATTATTTAAATTCTTTTAATTAATTAATGACTAGTTAAATATAAATTCCCTATATAAATTCCCTTATATACGCGAAAAATCTCGAGCACGGTATTTAACCACAAAGTAAGTGCCCAACGTTGAGAAGCGGATGTATTACATTGCAGCGCGGCGGTTCTCGTCTATCACGGAAGTTAAGCGTCGTTGGTCGCGGTTACTAAATGGATGGGTGACCGCTTGGGAATAGCCGTATTTTTCTGACTAAAAAAGATAAGTGTGTTTGAATGTGTATGTGTGTGTGTGTGTTTAGCCGTTGGGAAAAATGAAAATAATAATAAAGATGTATATGTTAGTGTGAAAAATTGAAAAAAAGATGTGTATAAAAAGTGTTGTGTTAAAGGTGTGAGAATTAATTATAGTATATAAAAAACATGTGAACAAAAATTCCCTTTTTTCAATTTATCGTTGGTATATATTTAACCACATAAAAGAATTGAATTAACAGTATGGTGTTATTCAATCGATAGCAACAACTAAAAAAATTAAGAGTACAAATTTTTGAATCATAAAAATGATGCTTTTAAATTTAAAAGTTATAGTCATTGACTCAAAAGCATATACTGTTAAATTAAAAAATTTTGTTTATTGATTCAAAAGGATTCACCTTCGAATTAACATAGTATGCTGTCAATTTGAGAAATATGCTTTTGTTTCAAAGAAAGTGATACTATCGAATCATTAGAATCGGTGCTTTCAAAACAACAGCATATACGTTAGGCAGCCTGTTATGACACTATTCAATGAATCAAACCCATATGTCATTGATTCAACAGCATTTTTTTCTCCGTGTAGAAGTACGAAAACTCTAAAAATATTTGTTTTAAATAATAAATTCAATTGAAATTGTAATACTTCATAAAGTCTTTAATATTGTTAATAATATTGGTTAATTAATTCTTTATATATTAAAAAGGATAAAAATTTGCAGCAAAGACAAATAAAAAGAGATAAAAGTACATAGGTATAAAAAGAGATAGATAGGGGATAATAGGGTATAAAAAGAGATAGAAATTCAGAGATAAAAAGGTATAATATTTCGGGTATGCAAAGTGGCTATTTCAAAAAGGGTTAGAAAAAACTTTATCTCTTTCTATCCCCAAAATTCTATCTCTTTCATTCTTTTTACTTCCAGTAGGGTGGCTATCTCACCCGGGCATTCCGGGAAGAGATGGCCAAATGCACTTTTTGTAAATGTAAATTTTAAGATTGTTTCTATAAAAATATTTTATTTTGTTTTTCGTAATTTTAAAGTTAAGTGTTCAATGTTTAATTATCAATAAAAGTTAAGACAAAAAACGCTTTTTTATAATTTTTATAATCCTTTAAAAAAACTATGGTCATCCCCCCGGACTTACCCTATCTTGATAAATAATAAAGTTCTTCTTGAAAATTCAATTATTTTTAAAAATTTAATAAAATTCTTTTCAAAATTTCACAAGAATTTAATTATTTACAAAATTTTTAATAAATTTCTTCAAAATAATTAAATTATTTTCATAAGTAATACAATTTTCACAGAAATTCAATTATTTAAATTATAAAATTTCATAAAATTTTTCGAAAAATATCAAATTACCTATTTAAACAGATTTTTATAAAATTCGTCGCAAGAATTCAATTGTTTAAAAAAATTAACAAAGTGCTTTTCAAGAATTCAATTATTTTTATAAACTTGGATAAAATTCGTTGCAAGAATTTAATTATTTATATAAATAATAAAATTCTTCACAGAAATTCAGTTATTTTTATAAACTCAAATAAAATTCGCTGGAAGAATTAAATTATTTTCTAAAGTAATAAAATTCTTCGCAGAAATTCAATTATGTTCAAAAATTAAAAAAAAATTCTTGTCAAAATTTCAAGTATCTTTATAAATAATAAAATTCTTCTCCGAAATTCAATTATTTTTGAAAAATTTTAATAAAATTCTTGGGAAAATTTTAATTATTTTCATAAATAATTAAAATTATCGCAGGATAATTTTAATTATTTTTGATACAATATTTGAATCAAATTCCTCGAAAAATGTAATTAATCTTAAAAATTTTCTTAAAATTTGTCAAAAGAATAATTCAATTATTTAAAAATTTCTTGATAAAATTCTTTATGAGAATTTAATTTTAACAAACATTCAATTATTTAATAAATTATTTATCTTTTAATTTAAATAATTGAATTCTTCTAGAATTTTCTAATAAAAATTTATTTATTATTTATAAAAATATTTGAATTCTTGCAACGAATTTTATTATATTTTTTTTAAATAATTGAATTTTTTAAAAAAATTTTACTACTTTTAAAAATAATTGAATTTTTGCGAAGAATTTTATTAGGATTTTTGTAAACAATTCACTTTTTTTTGAAAAATTGTACGGTAATTTAAATTATTACAAAACATGAAGAAGGCGATCACTTCGTGTTGAAGACTCGGAGTGATCGCCTTCTTCATGTTTTGTAATAATATTCTTATGTTGAATTTCAAAAAGGTTTGAATTTGAATGTTTTGAAGAATTTTAATTTCTACGGAAAAATAATAATTAAGTATTTATTTAAAAATGAAGTTTCCTATTGATATTTTCGAATAATTTTACTTTTTTGAAGAAATTTATAAATAAATGTAAAAGAACATTTTTTTTGAGTGTCTAATAATTTTTAGAGTGAATCAGAATATTCTTTAGGTTCAGGGAAAAAGTGAAAATTTCGTCTGAAAATCAGGGAAAAAAATAAATTTAAATATTTGTGGCAACCCTGTTTTGGGTATGTTTATTATAATGTATTTATACAAGTAAATTTTGAACAAATATTAATAAAAAAATTTGTATTTTCTAATTTATTTACATCCTTTTTTTATTAAATGTTCAAAGCTGTTAGACTAGATATATAACCTTTTGTGCAACTTAACTTAAAAATTAAAATTATAAGTTAAATTCAAAAAATTTTGGTCAAAAATGAATTCTACAAATATAAAACATTATTTCTACAAATGAAATAAATTCAGATACAATTAAATACAATTTAAAAATGTTTCAAAAATAGTTATCACGAATATGCTTCCGCATATTCGTGCAGATTCGCAGTCAAACAGTTATGTTAAACGAAACCTTTTGTGGGTGTATTTCGGGTATTTTCGATCAGGTTCGTATGACTTCGGCATAAGAGGCTTGTGTCGATCCTGAATAGCTTATGGTGGCTGTATTTGAGCTGTGCAAACTATAGTAGTCTCAGTAATGTGATGTGCTTGGCTTCGTTTTTACAATTTTTGATGTTTTTATAAAATATCTTTATACAGTAGGTTATTGGGAAGCGGAGATGATTAAAAATGGTTGATTCTTGTTGATATTGAGCTGATAAATGCTCTATATTAACTTTCTTTTAACAACTAGAAGATGTTAGACAAAATTTACTGCTACCTGTCAAAACAACACTCATCCAAGTTCAGTTACAAAGTGTAAAACTAAAAGCAATTTACAACCCACTTTGGTGTTTAAGGGAATCGAAAACATGTTATCGTTAACATTGTAAATTATGTTAATTATTTAATGACGAAAATACTAATGTAAGGTTCAGGAGGATGAAAATTTTGATTTATGTATGACAAAAGTAGCGAAGTGAATTATTAAGATACACCTGACTATACTATACTTTTGGATATTATTAACACGTGGTGAACAGAATGCTGTTTAAGCTGATATTGTTTTCAATATTTCTCCAACAATGTACAGGTTATTTCAATTTTTTCTTGGATCAATTGGAAGTTCGAAAACTAATGGGTAAGTTGAACATTTTTATGTTTTTTCATCCAAAAATATTATTAGAAATTATATTTTACTACGAAAATAAAATTATAAGACGAATTTAGATTTATATGAAATTTACATTATTTTTCAGATAAACTTTAAAACAGGAAATTACTATTTACATAAAACTTATTTTAATAAATAAGTTATATATATATATATATATTTTCCAGACAATTGTTATTTGTGTACATTACAATTAATAAGAAATTAAAAGTATGAAAACTTAAATTTTTTTAAGTTAAATAAATAAATATTTAAACAAATTTACACAATTTGAATTAGCAGAATTAAATTATGTTTAACAATTAAATAACCTAAAAATTTATAATTATTATTTGAATTTCTGGACTATTAATCTTTTAGTAGAAGTGCTATTCCAAGTAGGAATTTAGTTTTTTCAAGGTAAGTAAACCAATTACCTACAATAAAACTTAGGAATTTTAATCTACAAATAAAAAGAAATATTTCCACCAAATATTACGTCAAAATATTCAGTAGTTTTTGAAATGTCAAAATTTTGGAAACTTTTCAAAACGTTATATCTCCTTTTCATCTTAATCAAAACACTTCATTCTTTTTTTTTTAAAAACTCAACATAAAAAGACGAAAAATTGTTTATATTACACTACCGTCCGTGAGTATCAGGACGCCCCTTTTTTCATGAATGAAAAAATGCTTAAAACGTAGAAAATAAGAATGATAAAAATTTTTCGTATTTTTTCCCTGAAAGCTAATGAAATTATGAAAAGACTGACACCTGATCGAAGAATTTTCGTTGATTATTCTGTCAGATACAGAAAAAATACTGGATTTTGAATGCTTTTCGTAATTTTGTAATTTCTCGAAAACTAATTAACTTTTATTAGCGCTCTTGGTCTTGTTTTAATCTCTATTTAATGTAGAATCTAAATTATTAACTGGTATTGTGAAATAAATTTTTCCAAAAAAATTTGAAACCGTAAAAGTAGGATTAAAAAAATTCAAAAAATTATCATGAATAAAGTGTCAAAAAGGTCAATGTAAAATATGTTCATTTAATAGATATACTAAAATTCAAAAAAGCTTTTTAATTACTTAATTATTTAATTTAAAAAATTTTTTTTTTTTGAAAAAGTGTCAATCTGTTTTTCAAAATTTTTTTATCCGACTTTCACAGTTTCAAATTTTTTTGGAAAAATGTATATCACAATACCATTAATTAATTTAGATTCTACATTGAATAGAGATTGAAACAAGACCAAGAGCGCTAATAAAAGTTAATTAGTTTTCGAGAAATTAAAAAATTACGAAAAGCATGCAAAATCCAGTATTTTTTCTGTATCTGACAGAATAGTCAACGAAAATTCTTCGATCAGGTGTCAGTCTTTTCATAATTTCATTAGCTTCCAGGAAAAAAATACGAAAAATTTTTGTCATTCTTATTTTCTACGTTTTAAGCATGTTTCCACTCATGAAAAAACGGGCGTCCTGATACTCACGGATGGTAGTGTATGTTTATAAAAATTTTGTATAAACATAATAGGGTAAGTCCGGAGAGAGATGGTCAATTTCTTTAAAGAATTATAAAAATTATAAAAAAGCGTTTCTTGTCTTAACTTTAATTGAAAATTAAACATTAAACACTTAACTTTAAAATGACGAAAAATAAAATAAAATATTTTCATAGAAACAATCTTAAAATTTACATTTTTCAAAAAGTGCATTTGACTATTTCTCCCGGAATGGCCGGGAGAGATTGAACATTTTTAATGCAATTAAGTGCAGTTTTCATGTAGCCAAAAGTGTCGAATACTATCCTCAATCAATGTATGTACAGGGTGTCTACTAACCGGGAATTCCGGGACAACCGGGAAATAACCGGGAATTTTATTTGACCGGGAAAAACCGGGAATTAGACGGGAATTTTATACCGAACCGGGAATTTTTTCACAAAAATTAAAAAAGTTTTATTATTTTAATTTCTTTTTAAAAAATCAATTTTTATTTCAATTTTTATAGATATTTATACTGTTCTCTAAATTTAAGTTAGTTAAAAATAATTAATTTGATGATAAAAAATCAGTTACCAATTCAAATATATTATGTAAATAAATTTAAAAAAAATTATGGAGTTAATAGAAATATTGTGAAATTCGACTGAAAATATGTAATTAAATTTGTTAAAGAAATTCATTAGAAACTTTTTAACAAATAGAATTTTCAAAGTATTTTAATTTAATAATTGATTAATAATTGAATATTATAAAGAGTAAAATTCTAATGTATTCATGTTTCTTACTGCGAAGATTAATAATTAAAATTTTTATTAGTTAATTTAAAATAATATACATACTTAAAATTGTTTAATGAAATTGAACTTTCGCAAAATTTTTTTTAAATCTAAAAAATAAAATTGTTGTAATTTTTCAATTCTATTGTTTCAAGATAATTGAATTTTTCTAAACAAATCATTGAAATTTTTTTACTTTTTTTGAAAAATAATTGAATTTTTTAATAGAATTTTATTTAAATTTTTCGAAAATAATCAAGGGAAGTTAGTGACCATAATTATAATTTTATTTTTAAAATTTTAAGTCCCTCTTACAGTTTTAAATCAATTTTTTGCTTCTAAAAATTATACTATTCTATTATTATTTAATAATTATAATTATTGAACTTCTCTTAAATTTTTATCATTTTAAATTTCTGAATGTTCAAATAAATGATATTTATTTATTTCTTGAGCAAATTAAATGTTTATTACATATTAAGTAAATAATTAATTATTGCTGCTTATTATTTTCAAAAATTTTAATAAAATTTTTCACAAAAATTAAATTATTTTCATAAATAATAGCATTCTTTGGAAGGATTCATTTATTTTTAAAAATAGTAAAATTCTTTGCAGAAGTTCAATTATTATTATCAATGTAATTTTAATAAAATTGAAAAATACAATTTTCAATTATAATTATAAAGAGACAAGATTATTTTTAAAAACTTGAAAAAATTCTTTGTTTAATTCAAGTATTTTCCAAGTTTTTAATTAAAATTATTGAAAAAAACATTATTTTAAAAAAATTTAATGATTTATTTATGTTTGAAATCAAATTTAAATTTAAATTTGATAAGAAAAAAAACCGGGAAAAAATTAGGATATAGCCGGGAAAAACCGGGAAATAACCGGGAATTTTGTTAAACGAAAATAGTAGACACCCTGTATGTAGTTTGGTTGTAATCACAACCTATACGAATAGATCTTCATCTTTGGTGTCAATTAGATCAATTATTTTGTTTTCATACATTTTTAATTTTTTTTCTGTAATATTTCTTGAATATCTGAAATTAACATAAAAAAATTTAAATAAAAGTCACTTATTGCCATCTTACCCAATAATACATGACAGAAGTAAACATTAAAATATAATAAGTGGTATTTTTTATAAATTCTGTAAAATATTTGAATTGTCCAACTTATTCCCGTATGGCCATCTCTCCCGGACTTACCCTATAAACAATTTTTTCGTCTTTTTATGCTAAGTTTTTTGACGTAATATTTGGTGGAAATACTTTTTTTTATGTGTAGATTAAAATTCCTGAGTTTCATTGCAATTGGTTTACTTGCTTCGAAAAAACTAAATTCCGACTGTCTCGGAATTGCACAGAAGTCTAGCAAATGGAATAAAATTTGCCAATTCACTCTCTAAATCTGAATATGTGAAAATTCACATATAATTTGTAAGTTATAAGTAGCTCTCTCGTTCATTAGGTGTATATATGTCGTAGGCAAGTAGAGAAACTAGGCAAGTAGCTTATTTCCTAGGAATTAAGCTAAATTTTGGCAAATAGAAGAATGGACATGTGAAAGATGTGTATTCTTCTATTTGCCTAGAGTCAATCAGTATTTAAGCTTATTTCCTCGTTATTAAGCTAATTGCCTATAAATGGCCTCCGGCAAATATAAATTTTGACGTGTACATATTATATAGCAGAGTGTAAACATCGATTTATAAACAAGTTTTGTAAACATTATTTATTTATTGTCAACTTTATATTTATTGTCAATTTGAATTTTGTGCCATTTAATTTGCATTGTATAATATTGAAAATGAAAATTAGTTTTTTGCTATCTGCTTCGAGTAAGAGTTAATTTAATAAGTACTCTCGATAATGGAGAATAATATTATAAATGAAATTGAATTTGAAAGTAAATTAGAAGAATGTTTAAAAAAACAAATAATTGTTGCATGTGGAATAACAAACAACTCGAAAATGTAACAACAATATTAAAAGATGTAAAGTTATGTGCTGCAAAATATCTATCTTTATTACTTTTATTTAAACTACCACATTTTGTTGCAATAAGTAAAACAAAATTCATATTAACATTAACAATAAATAAATAATGTTTACAAAACTTGTTTATAAATCGATGCTTACACTCTGCTATATAATACACGTCAAAATTTCTATTTGCCGGAGGCCATTTAGGCAAGTAGCTTAATAACGAGGAAATAAGCTTAATTACTGATTGACTCTACACGGAGAAAAATGGTGCTGAGTTTCTAGTAAAAGTTCCTATGGAATAGTAATAATTCTACTTTTATATTAAAAATTACTATTCATAGTAAAATATACTTCGCATGAAGTAAAAATTACTATTTCTGGTAGTAAACATTACAAATAGTAATTATTACAGTAGTCACGTTTAAAAATTGCTTCAAGAATTTTAATTTTTACATCGTCATTATAAATTTTATTAAATTTTGTATTACTTTTTACATTCGATATGTTGTAAATATTACTGGTAGAAATTCTAATAATTAATACTGCGGAAAATAAAGATTGCTTCTGCAAGAAGCAACTTTTACTATTGCAGAACAAACTTTTTACTCGTAAAAGTAGTAATCCGTACCACTACTGTTACACACCTATGTGTGTAATCACGTCACTACTGTCATGCGCAGCGACCGTAACCTGACGTCAAAGTGATCCAACATTTCTAGGTTACAAGAAGCACGTGTAGCACGGTTCAGTTATTTGGACAATTTTGTTTATATCAGTGGTGCGATCATTAATTCCTATATGCATTTTAATTATTTATCAATTTCCAAAGTATGCAATTCATGTATAATCACTTAATAATTAGTTAATTAATTTTTAATGAATTACTAATTAATTAATAAAAAATATATAAATAAATAAAATCATTAACATTATAATCTAATAATTTAATAATTAAAATAAGTAATTTTAAATTAATAATACTGTTTATTATTATTATTATTATAAATGTTTATATTTTAATGCAGTAACTTATCTAAATAAATATAATGTATGATTCACTTTATCGAAAAGAGATATATGCGGGTAACATGAAATTTTCTCCATAGCGATTGCGTAGCCGAGAGGCTTAGTATAAATGCGTGCGATTTTAGGTTGCGTTAGATATAAGTTAGGTAGGGTTCGAAACTGTATAGATGTTAAGATTTTCCGATATGTTAAGTTGTTAATTGTAAGTAAGAATGTGAAAAAAAAGTAAAACTTATGAATAATGAATAATAATACACATGCAGAGTGTTAATTACTTGAAAAAATATTTTTTGAACGCACTGATTATTTTATTTTAATTTATTAAAATAAAACGAGACAATATAGCTCTCTACATCAGCATTTTTTTTCGTCACGGCGTGGACAGACGCGCAGGCGCGCCGGCATTCGTTTCGCCCGTCGGTGTGAGGCGCGTCATTGTGTGGGTACGGATTACTACTTTTACGAGTAAAAATCTTTACCGAAATAGTAATAATTGCTCTGATTCGTAATAAAAGTTGCTTCGCTCAGAGTATTAATTGCTCGGGACATTTTAAATATTACTCGGCTTTTAATAAAATTTAGATTCCTTGAAGTAAATTATACTTTTTCAAAAAAGTAAAAATCGTTTGAATACGAAGCAAAAGTTGCTATTTTTCGAGCAGTTTCAAAATTACTACTTAAAAGTAGTAATTTTTCATCGAAAATAGTATAATTATTACTATTTATTTTTCTCCGTGTAGGTAAATAGAAGAATACACATCTTTCACATGTCCATTCTTCTATTTGCCAAAATTTAGCTTAATTCCAATAGGAATTAAGCTACTTGCCTACGACATATACACTTTTAATAAGTGAAATTTCACTCAGAATAAGTAAAAATTCACTTATTCATAAGTGTATATATACACTTTGATCGAGAAGACAACTTATAACGTACAATAAGTGAAATTTCACATATTCAGATTTAGAGAGCAGGATGTTCATCTGAAGAAATGCAGACCTCAAAAAATTGAATTAACATTTAAAAAATAGAAACTATTAATAGTTTTTTCTGGAAAAGCATATCAATTTTCCAAAAAAATGTTAAACTACAATATTTATTTTTTACGGTCGCAAATAAATTGAACATGCTTTGAACAATCCAACGTGTATAAATAATTTCTGTGTTTACAAACATAAACCAAGAGTTATTTTGCAACCAAAATTTTATCGGTTTTATTTGGTAGTATGTAAACTACCTTGGCACACGGAGAAAAATAATTGGATAGCTTATACTGAGTGTTGGATAATGTATCTATTTTTGATAGACTCTGGAGCGCGATCCGATTAGTTGGATAGTGCGACCAATTTTATTGGATCCTTAAAAGTTTGACATTTTAACCAATTCCAATAGCTAGGAGAAACATTCTCTTGGTTACTTTGTCCAATTCTCTAGTGGACATTTACTTTCGAGTTAGTTAGTTAATCTATTTTTCACTGGTAGAATATCTACCTTTTTATTTAATAATATTAATAATAAAAAAACTCTTTCATCACTACTACGTTAATTTCAAGCAGGCAAAAAACTTACATTCTGCTTTTCAAACATAACTTATTTTTAAATAAAATTTAAAAAATAATGAGTCTCCTTCTAAAAGTTTCAACTAATAAACTGCAAATTAGTTTCAAAATCACATACAGAAAAGATAAATAAAGTAGGGTTAGGATAAAACTTTTGTAGAATTTTCACTATATTAAATATATATATATATATATATATATATATATAAACTGCCCTTTAAATGAAGTAATCAAAACTTCGGCATTGACTGGAACAGCCATTCGAATAAAACTTTCAGTGTTTTCGTCCCTTTATATAAAGCGAAAACAATTCACGAAAACGCAATGTCAAAGACGCCTTCACGACAAGAACCATGTGACATCCATTAGTTTTTTGTACACAGCGCTTGCGCGTCACGTGACTGACCCGGTATACTTGCGAATTGGATACCTTATCCAACACGTTGGATAAAATAACCAGTTATAACGATGGAATATCCAACTACAGATTAAAATTTTTAAATGTTGTAGTGACCATCCCAGTTAGCTGATCAAACATTTCCCTGACTTAAATTAAAGAGAATTAAATTCTCTGACATTCCCTGACTTTTCCATTACTTTTTCCTGACCAAAAAAATTCCCTGACTTTTTCCTGACCGTTAGACACCCTGAATAAGTGTTTTAATTAATTAATTGAATTTTAATTTAATTAATAATGAAATGATTATTAATTAATTATAAATAAGTTGAAAAAGTCAACTATTAGTGTGAAAGTCTTTCATTTGACTGCGCGGGACACTTAAAATAAAGTATTTCAATCCAGAAAACTAACACTTTAGTCAAGTCAAGAAAGTTTTACCAAACTATTCCTGAAAGGCTGAAACGTTAGTGCCCATCAAGGAGGTATTTATTTAATTTATATTAAACGTTCAGTTTACATTTTTTTAACTTTTACAGTACTATCTTGTAAGGAATAAAGATATCACATCAAATTTTAAATATTGCTACTGAAAAAATTATTTAAAAATTATTAAAAATTACGATTATGCCACTATAACCCAATTTTATTGAAAAATTCGGTAAAATATAAGGAACAAATTTTCTCTGTGAATATTTCAAATATTGAGCATTGCGACTTTCAATACATTTTTCGAATTGCCTGGAACGTCTTTGGCAGTATGTAAACTGCCTAGGCACTTTGCATATTGACTGTTTTTATACATTCAAAATTAGACATTTTACTAACTGCCCTCGGTTTACAAACTGCAATAAAACTTAAAGCAATAAATATTTTTATTACCGTTTGTTTCTATCATTAGATATTAATTTATTGTTAAATATGTCAGTTACCATATTTTTGTCCCAAGAAAGCATAAATAAAATTAGTAAAAAGGCAAGAAAAGTCAGGGAATTTTTTTTCAATCCTTGTTAGAAACCCTGTTATTAATTGTCAAATATGTAATAAATGTTTTTAAATCATACAAAAAGAAAATATAAAACTGCAATAAAACAATAATATAGATCTATGGGATGATCTTGATAACGTCTTTCTTTATTAACTATTTAGAATGTTGGAAAAAACGATCTATAAAAGGACATGTCAATTAAAAATTTCTCAATTTCACGTTTGGTTTCGGAACTGGATCCAGTTCCCTCTTCAGAATTTATTATATTTTACTACATATCGTTTTATAACATAAAACTTGATTTTTTCAAATTAAAAGAATGTATTTGAGGTTATTAACATATAATATTAGGTTTCATATTGTAAAGTAAAATTTAAATTTTGCTTTACTAAATTTGTAAAATAAAACTAAAAATTTAAATATGAATTAGTTCACTTTTCGCCATGTGGAAATTAAAGGAAATTTTTTGTCTTTAATCATGACTTTATATACCATTTTTTTAGTTTATTTAATATTTTTTTAAAAAAACATCCAAAAAAGAACAATTTTTGGTATTATTTTACAAATTTAGTAAAGCAAAATTTAAATTTTACTTTACAATATGAAACCTAATATTATATGTTATAATCTCAAATACATTCTTTTAATTTGAAAAAATCAATTTTTATGTTATAAAACGATATGTACTAAAATATAGGGGCCCAGGAGGAAAAGTCGGACGAATGTCGGATTATACAACCGCCTGGGATCCGCGCCCGTACGGACCGCCAGCACCGATGGTCTGTACCGATTCGGATCCTAAAATGCAACCGGCGCGGAACAGATTAGGCTCCGACTTTTGGATCCGCCTTTCTACTTTCGTCAGTACTGGCGCGGTACTGGATTTGTTCCGCCTGCAGATTTCATTCTTCTACGCGCGTCGGAAGAATGACGGATGTTAGGTCTGTACTGGCTCGGTGCTGGGGCGGATCCGACTGCGGATCTCGTCATTTATTGTTATAGTTTACATTATCAGTATAATCATAAATTTATTTTATTATTATAATTAATTATTACAATAACTAATTGCATTTATTATAATATTATTATTAGTTAACCAATAAATAAATTAATAGTATTCATGCAAAGGAAGAATATAAGAAACTTAATTTTTTCATTATATATATAAAAATCCAACTTTATTAATGTGCAATTAAATAAATAATTTTTAATAAATAATATATTAATTTGAAAGAAGTAAAATATATTTAACTTGAAAGAAAATGTGATCAATATATTATAATGCCTACAATAAATACCTAACATATTAAATACAATATATAAAAAAGAGATTATTATTAATTAATTTATTATTAATTAATTAATAATCTCTTTTTAATTTAAACAATATATTAAGTAATTATTTATTGACACTTTTCTGCAAATTAAATAATTAAAAAAATGTGTTGTGCATTAAAATTTTATTCAATTTAATACTATTACTTATATGTTATAAATTGTTTTGCAGTGAAGTTATGTTCATATTATTCGATATATTATGTAATAAAATATTAAAAAACATAATAATAAAAATATAACATTTTTTTAAACATTTTTTTAAACGAAATATTGAAATATTCATAAATACACATTCAGTAAAGTATTGAAAATATACCGGTATAACATCAGTCCATATTTCCAAATTGCCTATTGCCGCGTAGTAATTTTACAATTTTCATTTTAGCTAGTGAGACTTGAAAGCATTTAAGGTTTGAGAGTTCCATGCGAGCGTAGCATAGTGGTTAGCGTGCGAGATTTCGGTGCGTAAATATTCGGTTAGGCGTAGGTTCGTACCCCCAAGCGTTAGGATTTTTCAAATGTGTATGTAATAAAAAATTGCGTTTAAGTGTATAAAGAAATAAAAAAATGTGTAAAGTGAACTGTCAATGAATTGTCATCCGTATTTATCTTTTGCAATTAATTATTATTTTTTATTGATATTTGTTGAAATTATTATTTTGATCCGAGCCGGTTGTCAGGCGGTAGAATGCCAGCATTGCCAGCGCACATCTGGCTAGGAAATGAAAGATCCGCAGTCGGTACAGTGCCGGGTCCCAGCCGGTTGAATTATACACGGAACGGCTCTTCGCGGCCGGTTACCGGGCGGTAGAATGCCAGTTCCGAGACGGATGGCCAGCCAGCTCCTGGCCAAGTCATCTTTTGGTAGAATATCAGTTCTCGGGCGGTAGGCAGGCGGTTCCCAGCCAGTACCACTACTCCGGCGTCGGTACAGGCGAGGATCCGCGCCGGTTGCAAATTTCCCACTGGGGGAGTGTAAGGTATGGTGGCGGACACTTTCTTTTTTGCATCTCTCTCTCTCTCTCAAAAAACAACCCAGGCGCGAAGTGACGCCGAGTTCAGGCTTTATAAAGATTGGCCAAGCATTGGTCAACATTGATTGAGCATGAGTGAATCAGCGAGAGCAGGAATGATCGAAGCTTTAATGTAACACCGATTCCAGACTGCAGCGCGAGCCTTAATTCAGCATTGGACACCAATGCTCAATCAATGCTGCGGAAGCCTAATGCAGGACTGAAACAAGACTGCTTCCACTGTTCCCAAATTTACTCGTTTCTCACGTTTATTCAATATAATGTGAATATATGAATTATTAATAATAATAATAAATATTATTGTTATTATTTTAATTCATGTATATATATATATATATATATATATATATTTAATGGCAATAAGTTACTATTATAATAATTATATTACTTTCATATAAATAATATATTACTAACAATAAATGTCATTTGAAATAGTAATACTAAAAAAATAATTTTAGTAAAAAATACAATTTTTCTGTTAATCGATACATTTTTTTCTTGATTTTTTAACAGACTTTTAACATTATTTACAAACCATGTTCACATTTTTTATTCACAACACAACACACAATTTTATTATTTTATATGACGCTTAAAACAAAGAATGAAAAATATTCGCTCGCATGTGGGATCGAACTCACGCCTCCCGCCCCTAACGCATGCCGGAAGTATCTAACGCACGCATTTAAACCGCTCGGCCATAGAAGGCTGGAAGGCTTCTCGCCTAATCTACTATATCAATGCCAGTGCCGTCACTCAATATTGGTTCAGCATGGGACACCAATGTTCGTCCCATGCTCGATTCAAGACTCGGTCAATCTTGATACAATATTCAGTTTCTTTATACGTGTGCACTGTACAATATTATCTATAAATATTTATAAATTATTTAATATTAAAATATTTTTTATGATTATTTTTATAAGTTAAATTATATATATATTATTTTTTTTCTTGTACAGTGTCAAATTATTATTTTCAAAGTTCAAGAGTTTCGTTTATCTGAAAAATTTTTAGTGAAAAAAATGTTCATTAGGTAGTAATAAATATTTATGCCTAGTAGTTTTACACTAGGATTAACTGTTTACTGAATATTATCAAAAATATATTTTTCGTCAAACGCGCGCGACTAAACACAAATAACCTTGAGACTCCAGCATTACCAACTCAACACATACGTTAAACTCTTGAGTTGGCAATGCTAAAGTCTCAAGGTTATTTGTATTTAGTCGCACGCGTTTGACAAAAAATAGTTTTTTGATAATATTTACTAAACAGTTGATCCTAGTGTAAAACTACTAAGCATAAATATTTATTACTACCTAATAAACATTTTTTTCACTAAAAATTTTTCAGATAAACGAAATTCTTGAACTTTGAAAATAATAATTTGACACTGTGCAAGAAAAAAATAATAATATATAATTATTAATAATAATTTTTAAATAGTATACAAAATTATCATAAAAAATATTTTAATATTAAATAATTTATAAATATTTATATCTAATATTGTTAAGTGCACACGGTAATAAATAAACTATCAAGATTGATTCAAGCTTGAATAAAGATGGGATGTTCAAGCTTCACTCACAAAAATTGACCGAGTCTTGAATCGAGCATGGGGCGAACATTGGTATCCCATGCTGAACCAATATTGAGTGACAATGATATAAAGACTGCTTCAACTCTGGGTTACCCACGCTGGGCGTTCAAGACTCAAGGTGCCGTCCCATGTCGGCGTAAAAACGTCAAAGCGTCGAAGCGTCGGCGTTAAAGTATGAGAGTGAACGAGATAGTGATATAAGGTTGTTTCTTTCACTCTCATGCATTTACGTTTTGACGCCGACGCTTTGACGTTTTTACGTCGACATGGGACGGCACCTTGAATCAAGCTTCAACCCATCGTCAGCATTGGTCTTTCGCGCCTGGGAATATTTTTCAAAATTTCAAAAGCAGGCAGTTGCTGACATCTATTAAGCATATTTCTGTCAGAAGCAGCTGATAAAATTTAAATTCAGTTTGAAAGTTGTAAGGTATGGTGGCGCATTTGGTGTATTTAACTAAAATATTATGTAGATGTTAAAATTATTTTTTAAAACTACTAGAAATGATGAAAAATAACAAAAGTAGAGAAAACTGATGATTTTACATTATAGAAAAAAAAGTTTCACTTCAGTTATGGTTACAATTTTGGACATGTGAAGTAGCTGGTGGCTGTTTTAACGCAACTAGAATAAGAGAAGACCGCAAGTGTCACATATTCGAGAATTGTTGCGTTGGAGCACATGAGGCATTAGTACACAAAAAATGCAAAGACAATTGAAACTCGTGCAAAAAATGATCCGCCACTGTACGTTACAAAAATTGCGCCATCATACCTTACAAGCTATTGATGAAAATATGATGGTGTTACTTTCATACAGCGCGAATTGAGAAAAATGTAAAATACAAAAAACTGTTGTCCAAGGTCTAAACAATACGTTCCATACATTTACCAGACTCAATTTTAAAAAAATCTTCACTCTGGCACTGTTAACACACATTATAACCTGTCGCCACGCCGGTTCATTTATTAAAATTATGGTCTCAGAATTGGGGAAAACAATTCCGGTGGCGAAAAATTATAAAGGCGATCTTTATTTTTATTTATTTTAAATGTTGAGCGCCTGGCTGCTCCTCTATTAATTTAAGAAAATACAAGTCATATTTAGAGTTTAACTAGAACTTTTAAAAATTAGAAATGAATTTTATGTTTAGATAATTTTGCCAACTAGGTGTAGGAACGAATAGTGACTTTTATTAAATAAATAAACACTTGTTTACACACATAACTCACATTTATTCTAAATAATTAAAACTTTAAAGAGACATTTATCAATTCAAAGAAACAGACTTGCTAAGAGTCGGAGAGCGAGCAAATTTTAATAAGAAAACAAAGTAAATTTTATTATTATGGCGAATTAATAGTCCGACTCACCATTGTTCCTCAATTGACTTATTACTTTTCCCCTTCTATTCCAATTTATGACGTTGACAAGTTGAGTCTTATAATTTTTACAATAAATAAATATAGTTTGGAAATTTTCCTTGACAGGTAATTATAATGTCCACTTACCGTGACGTTTGAAACGTGAAGGACGAGCGACACTCGGCTGCTCGTACTTTTCGCCCATTAGACGCGGCTCATACTCAACAGCCACCCTGTCGATAAGTGTAGATTATACATCCACAAGTAGCAACTAGTGGGTTGCAGCCTTGTAGGCGCGACTTAATATTAATCTTAATATTAATTTAAGGAAAACAGCTAATCTTGGACTAGTGACATTAATTATCACGTAATGAGCCTGGAGCAGTGCAATAACATATTAAAATAATTTTATAACATAAATAATTAAACAAAATTCTGTTTAATGATAATAGTTCTTATAAAAGAACTTTTGGTCGCATCTAATAGGCTTAAACAAAAATAAAACAATGCGGCAGAAATTATTCTTAATTGATATTATTTCTCGGATGTGCTCTCGAACTCTTTGACAGGTCAAAATTAATTAATTTTACATTATGTGCATATTCTGTATTTACATATATAGTAATAACCCTTTTCTCAACTTAACAATTTTATTAATAATATAAAAGGGGCTTCACGCCCACGTCACGGTCGAGGAATTTGCGATGTAAAATGTACAGCGTTACAACATATCCAATAAAACTTTTTTTTTCACTACTTTTTTATTCAAAATCACTTAAAGTACAAAGCACGCGTTTGATCATTAATACTACTGCATATAAAATGTCATCACGATAAAAGACATCGACCATAGTGGGCGCTTCAGATGTGACGTTACATGCCAGATTAGACAAGTCCGCCACCATACCTTACACGCCACGATACCTTACATTCCCCTAATAAATTCTGAAGAGGGAACTGGATCCAGTTCAGAAACGTCAAATTGAGAAATTTTTAATTGACATGTCCTTTTGGAGATCGTTTTTTCCAACATTCTAAATATGCAATAACATACTTATTTTTAAGCAAGAAGTAAGTAAGCAAGAAGAAATTAAGTAAACAATAATACATAAGTAAGTAAGCAGAGAAGTAAGCAAATAAGTAGGTAAGGAAGTAAGCAAGGAGGAAATAACTTGCTTGCTTACGAGCTTACTTCCTTATTTCGATACCTCAGTGTAATACAGTCCTATCTTCTGGTAACACTTAAAACTGTCCCATCTCGAGTTGATGTTTTGTACCGTGCTATCTCTAATTTGACAGATTCTGGTGTGAATAAAAAAAATAAATTACGGTACTTAAAAAATTGATTACATTCAAAACAATTATTTTTTCATATTTTAAGAGAGACTTTTTATCATAATATATAAAAATTTAGTGTGAATTAATAAAATTTAACCTTAAATGCGCACAGGTTTTCTCAGAGGTGGGCAGGTTATTCTAAAATGTAACGCTACAAACTTGGTGGGGAGTTGTTCTAAATGACTTCCAGATTCCAAATTTTCAAACCGATAAATCGTACCTGATCCTCTTTTCGAATTATCTCTTTTACAGATAGTCGGATACTTTAAAAATGTATTATCTTAATAATTAACGGTGTACAGTTGCACTGTATACAATTAAAATGTGTAGAGTTGATACCGCGCCAATGTGAAAGCTTTGATTTAGAAGACAGCTGATTTTTCGTTATTAAACATTTTTTAGACAAAGACTTTATTTTGTTCAGGATTTTGAGAAAAGTGGGGGTAGGGAAGAGTTTAACCTGACAAGCTTTTTTCTTTTTGGTCACTCTTATTTTATTCAGTCTTGATTTAAGTAGTTTTCTTAACTTCCCTTATTTCTCTTTTCTTTTGCTTCATTTGTGTACCCCGTCCTGCCCTACTCTTCACTGAAAGAAACTTTGTTACAATATTTAATATTTTAGGGTCACTTTTTAGTATATTTAGTTACAAGTGTAGGACATTTTGGTATGGTAAGGATTTTCGTTACTACTTTTAAGAATGCTTAGAAGTAAAATAAGGAAATATAATAAATTTGAAAAGATAATTTAGTATAATCTTCACAAAATTCAAAATGATTGTATTAAAACTCGAAATGTAAAATTCTGATACGCCTTTAAGAAGTATTATAACAAAATATTTCAAACTCCGTATAGACGTCTCATTTAAAAAGAAAAGAATATTTTGAGTTGGGATTTTTTGGTAAATATAGAGAAATGCTCTGGGACCAGCGGTCCTCTCGGAATTTAGAGAAATTTTGATAAATAATTATTGAAAAAAATTGTTTAAATATACGGAAAAAAGGGGTTTTGAACGGTAAAATATTTCGGGTTCATATGTGGAGAAAAAAAACCTTAAAATTTCAAGAATTTCTGAGAATTTCTAATATTTATTTAGTTCCTCCTTAATAAATTGTACCTTAAAAGAAAATAATTAGCAATTTTAATTTTCAATCATTTTAAAAAATTATTTTAATGAATATATCAAAATTGAAAAAATAAAAAATTTATCAAAATTTTTTTTTTAAATTTGACATATTTATATTATGTACATTTCTCATAAATAAGAATCCCTTTATTTATGTTTTTTATATTAACTTTCATTATTACAAATATCGTTTAAATTACTTGACAAATTGAATTACTATAATTCCTTGTTTTTTGCGATACTGTTAATATTTTACGTATAGGCAACCTTCACAACATTTCTAGACACTTTCTTCCACAAGTCACATTCAGCTCTCAATTTTTATGGTGGAAATAAGATTGTGGCTCATGGAAATATCGTATTAAAAAGAAAATAAATTTTAATTAATTCTTTATTTATTTTTACTTCCCAGTAAAGAGCCCTTTTTTAAAAGAAAGCGTCAAATTATTTTTTTAAAAATTGTCAAATGTAAAAAGTTGCCTATAGAAAGGGGATTTACAATAGTAGAATAGGTAATTATTATTTTAGAATAAAAAATTAATTAGCGACATTTTTTTTTAATATCTTATATAATTGAAAAATAAGAAAAAATAATTAAATTTATTATTTTCAAAAAAGTAAATAAAGTAAATAAATTTTTATAGATTAAAAAACATGATTAAAGATAATTAAACCAATATATAAGGTAAAAATTGATTCATTTTTTTAAGTTATTGTAATTAATAGATTATTTTTAATTTTATCTAATATTCTAATTACTTATTAACTAATTTTCCCAAAAAATAAAAAACATTTAATAAATTTCAGATATAATTTAATTTTTAAAAATTCTATATATTTGTCATTTGTAATATTTTTATTGATTACAATTTAATAAATTGTACCTCTATAAGTAGGGTAGAGTGGGGTAAAAAAGCCACATTTTTACTTTTGATGCTGTAAAATCTGTATTTAAAATTTTTTTCTCAAATTTCCAATTGTTATTGAAAGTTTTGTTTTTAAGCTTGAAAATTCTTGACGAAAATAATTTTTATCTCATGAAAGGACTAAGTTATAAGAGTTTTACGAAAGCACTGTAAGTGGCTTTTTTGCACCACCTGGTGGGGTGAAAAAGCCACTTTACGATTTTAGCAAAACATGTTATCAATTTAGGTATTTTTATAGTTTTCCTTTATTTATATGACAAATAGTCTTATTTCACAAATATTTTAATAATTATGAAAGAGTTTTTAGCAAGCAAAATTGAAAATTATATTAAATTTACCTGTTTTCGATTTGCACTGACAATTTTTCGTACCTTTCTTAGAAGTTCTCTTTAAGTTTCACCACAGATAATATATTTCGTTGCAACCGTTTATTCATTGTTTATTTTTTTAATGCACTTTGAACTACTTTTTCGTCGTGTTTAATTAATTTTATTAAATAAACACGAGAAATTTTGTAAAGTAAGAAGGTTAGTTTAAATAGAAAACAAGTGAATTTCACAAAATATTCAATGGATTTTTTGCCCTGGCTTTTTTACACCCAAGACCAGTTATTAAAAAAGCAAAAATAAATTGTTAATTCAGTTCAATTTCCAAAAATCAACATTGTATACGTTTTCGGTATACTTTTCTCCTTATGTACAAACATTTACTTTTATTATTCGTTCACTTAATCAGACTGTAATATGTTTGAAAAGTTCACCAAAATGTTTTCAAAAAAGCAACAAAAAATTAAAATTACAATAAAAACAATATTAATCTAGGTACAACATTCAAACTAGATTCAAAAGTTGCGTATTACCTAATAGTATTTATATTCTAAACAGCTGATAAATCGGCTTAATAGTTTTTAAATAAAACTCAAATGGCTTTTTTACACCATGGCTTTTTTACCCCACTCTACCCTACTAATTAGCAATTTATATTTTTATTCTTTGTAAAAAATTATGTTAATAAAATATCAAAATTTAAAAAAAAATTTCATATTTTTATTTTTAATTTTACATATTTTATATTATGTGCATAATTATAAACAAAAATCTCATTATTTATGTCTTTTGGTTTAATTTTTGTTATTGCAAAATAATAGTTGTACAATTTTTAACAAATTAAAAGTTACTGCCCTGTTTTATACTGTTATGCCTTTACGTAGGCAACCTGCTTTACTCCACCTTTTTGTTGTGCGGCCATTTTTTCCCTATGCCAAGTCACCTACAGCTGTAAATTCCCGTGGCGGAAATAAGAATGTGGCTCGGAGAAACATCGTATCGAGACAAAATAAATTCTAATAAATTCTTCATTTAATTGCGCTTCCAAGTAAAGGCCCACTTCTTTGATTAAGTGCTTAGTTTTTTTACAAAAAGTTCTCAAAGTGAAAAAATACAGGAAAGTGTAATGGAGCGTTCAGACCTCTGCAGCCTGTCTGTCTGCCTGCAGGTTGCCATGGTAACGTACAAGAGTAAGAGAGTAAGGAAATTCAAATTTATTACACCTTCTCCCTTACTCTTATTGCTTCTGGCTGCGCAGCCAGACAGCCTGCAGAGGTCTGAATGCTCCTTAAGAAAGTGGGTTGGCAACATTGGACAGTTCTCGACCTCCAACACCGTTAAATTTAAAAATATTTCATTAAAATTTTTTATTTCAATAATATAAACATGGCATTAATGCTGAACATTTTTCTCTTTAGTCTTGAACATACATAACCTCCTAAATAACCTATAATAAACATTAGCTGAGATCATAATTCGTAATAAATATAAACCCACATAGCACAATAGTATGAGGTAAGGTTATGTTGAATACTAATCGTAAGGCCATAAGGTTACACGATATTGCTGTGGTAGACCTAAGGTGAACTAAAAACTTCCGCCATGGAGGTAAGGTTACATGTTAGGGTGTGGTAAGTAGATATGATAAGGCTGTGGTAACCTTACACGTTAAGGTTGATGTAACCTTACACGTTAAGGTTAAGGTAACCTTACACGTTAAGGTTAAGGTAACGTTACACGTTAAGGTTGAGGTAACGTTACATGTTAAGGTTGAGGTAAGGTTAGGGAGCGTTCACAAATTACGTAACGTTAATTTTTGAAAATTTTGACCCCCCCTCCCCCCATGTAACACACTGTTACATACATTAGCGCCATTTTTTCTGCTGTACATAACAAATAGCTAGACCCCCCCCTCCCCTTTATAATGTTACGTAATTTGTGAACGCTCCCTTATATGTCAAGGTTGAGGTAAGGTAATTAATAAGTTGTAAGGTTAAGGTAAGGTTGTGATAAGTTTACCAGTTATGGAAAATATTGACAAAATAATTAATAATATAATTAATAAATAAATATTAAATTAAAAAGTTAAGTTTGTTACTCTTCTCTATTTTGGAAACCTGACATGAAGCAAATAATTTTGAAAACAAATTTTTGGGGGACTGGGATTCGAACCCGGGATCGACGCGCATAAACCAATCATTCTAACTAACTGAGCTAAGTACAGAACTGTCAGAAGAAAAATCAATTTTGCCTTTAAGGTGAACCAAGAATATGATTAACTCCTTAAAGGCAAAATTAATTTTCTTGCTACCAGTTCTCCACTTAGCTCAGTTAGTTAGGATGTTAGGCTTATGCGCGTCGATCCCGGGTTCGAATCCCAGTCCCCCCAAATTTGTTTTCAAAATTTTCTGCTTCATGTCAGGTTTCCAAAATAGAGAAGAGCAACAAACTTAACTTTCTAATTTAATATTTATTTATTATATTATTAACTATTTTGTCAATATTTTCCATAACTGGTAAACTTATCACAACCTTACCTTAACCTTACAACTTAATAATTACCTTACCTCAACCTTGACATATAACCTTAACTCAACCTTAACGTGTAACGTTACCTCAACCTTAACGTGTAAGGTTACATCAAGCCTAACATGTAAGGTTATCTCAACCTTAACGTGCAAGGTTACATCAACCTTAACGTGCAAGGTTACCATAGCCTTATCATATATACTTACCACACTCTAACATGTAACCTTACCTCCATGGCGGAAGTTTTTAGTTCACCTCAGGTCTACCACAGCAATATCGTGTAACCTTATGAGCCTTACGCCCAGTAAGAAACGAAAAATTGAAAAGGATTGAAATAATTCAAACTCTGTATGGTGTAGTAGAAATTATCCAATACTTTTGAATGCCATTTCTGTCCAATACTTTTCTATACCATGATAGGACCACGTTTCGTCTAAAAATGAATGCTATTAAATTCTTTTTGTAATTTTTAACAAAGACAAAATTTTTTTCTGAATGCTTTCCAATCCCATCCGAAATTATTACAGCCTGTCATTATATCACTTTTCAATTTTTCATTGGAACCGCGTTTCTGCATGCATTCAAGCAATCTTCTGGATTTTTGTAATTTATAAGATACATACAGTGGCAGATTTTGTAAAAAGTGTTTGTGTTCAAAGAAAAACTTGCTGAAAAATTGATTGTTTACCAATTTAACGTCATTTAAACGAGTCAAGGCCGTTATTCTGTTAGACAATAAATCATAACCTAAAAATTTCAGAGACCTTTAAACACTTTTAACTCTCTTAACTGATAATTTAAAAATTATTCCTTTTTAAAATAGCAAATAAAGTCATGAGTGCAGTTATTTGAAAGTAATTGAACATTCTATATGTCAACAATATTAGTATTATATTATTATACTACTGTTGCGGAATTCAGAAGCATAGAGCAGAAATGGTATTAAAAAGGATAGAATTTTTTTAATGCTTCTTAATCTTTGCTTTCTTACTGGGTATTCAAGAGGATTGATATCGTTACTATTTATATTGCTCTCACTGGATAGAAAAGTATTGGACAGAAATGGCATTCAAAAGAATAGAATCTTTTTAATACTTTTCAATTTTTCGTTTCTTACTGGGCGATTAGTACTCAACATAACCTTACCTCATACTATTGTGCTATGTGGGAACTTTTCAACACAAATTCAACAAAAGTCAACTGTATAACATAATAAATTGAACAATTTGGACTGCGTCTCAGAGCCTTTCTATTCGAAGCAAATCAACTTTAAATGCTCTTGTTCGATATGACCGTTATATTTTTTAATTTTTCAATTTAAAAACGAGTTTAAACAAAAACAAATATTTATAAAACATAAAAGAAACAAAACTGTGATTCGCACACCCTACTAAAAATAAAATCAGGAATGGTCAGACAAATGGTCAGGCCGCCTGACCACTTTAATCCAGTTTTCTTACGATTCTGGATGGATCTCGTCAGAAATCTATCACAACTGATCAGGAGGAAGTTTAAAGTGGTCACAAGTTTGCTACTATCCCCTCCTCTTTGTTGACCCCGCCCATAATTGGTGACTATTTGAGACCATTTGTATCTCATTTTTGACCATATTTTTAAGCCACTTCTGTTTTATTTATTTAAACAATATGCAAAAAGTTGCAACAAATTAATTTTAAAAAATATATTTAATTAATTAATATCAGTTTGTTTACATACGGAACAACTTGAAACTAATTCCCGGAATTAAATTAAAATTTGGACCCTACGGGGATCGAACCCCGACGCATGACCTAACCTAATGCCTAAGCAAACTGCCCTACCGACTGCGACTACCGAACCGACTTACATATTTCTGGATTCAACTGTCTATATAAAGAGCAACTGTAAAATAGTAAAATTCAATTACCAATATTATCAATAAATCAGAATAAACTGTTAAATAATTTTTATTAATTAATTATATTTCAATTTAGTCATAATAGGTTATGTGAATTAATAAAAATTAACATTATTAATTGAATCAATAATAAATTAAGTCTTAACTTTACAATTTGGAATGTTTCATAAACTATACTACGAATACAGATTAATAATAATTATTATTATATCTGCATTTAAAATGAATTTAGTATTTAATATTAATTTAATTTAACATTATAATTTATAATAATAATAAATTATTAATGCAATATTGAAATTTTTATAAATTTTAAATTTAAATTATTAATAATCATTATAGTAAGAAATTATTCTATTAATGATTAATAATAATTTAAATATAACTGTATTTCAATTATAATGCAAATACTTCTCATAATAAGTACTGACTGGTATAGTAAATTACTAATATTATGAAACAAAATTTATTATTAATGAACTATATTAAATAATTACAAGTAAATATACATATATTAAATTAATATTAAATAAATATATTAAATAATGTTAAAAGAATGGTCCGAATGTTTTGATTTATTTACCTACTTTTGCTGTATAATTAATTCAATAATTATACCAATTTGAAAAATGAGAACTTTTGTTAAGTTAAAAGAACAATTTTTATAATAGAATAATGTATTCTGAAATGTAAAAAATAAATTTGAAAGATTTTATATGCATATATAAATTTTCATGAGACTTTACCAAAATTAGAAAGATGTACCAAAATTTTTATAGGTTAAGTGTTCACACATTTCAGAAATAGAATTTCAGAAATGGTCAGGAATTTCAGAAATGGTCACAGCTTTGAAAATGGTGGGAGTAAAGTGGGAGGAGCTTGGAAAGTATTTTGTTAGGAATGGTGAGAAACGTTCGAAAACGTCAGAAGTGGTGAGACTGTTCAGGAATGTTCAGAAATTCTGACCATTCATGACGATTCCTGATTTTATTTTTAGTAGGGCACGCACTTTTTATAAATAACAAACAATCACGACATTCACCTAACGATAAAAACACATGCTCAGAGCGAAACTGGACGTCATGTGACTCGAGACGGACATCAACAAGTACATTTTCGGCCATATTGGGAAAATTGGCTACGCACCCTGCGCACATGCGCATCGGTGAGACCACGAATATTAAAAAATTATAAAGTCAAATATTTTTCTGCCTTTATTATCAACTTTAGATAAATAAATAAAAATAACGTTCTACAGTAAAGTTTTATTTTTTTAAGTAAAAATTTTTTGTAGTAATTTCAAAACATTTAGTAATTTATTATTATTTAAATACATAATAATAATTTGCTATTCCGTGAACAGAAAGTGTCGTCTTTTGTTTTTCTATAGTAATTAGTTTTGATAGAAATTTTGGTTATGAGTATTCCCATATGTGTGATAACCACTCGATGCAAAGAAATTTTTTTACAAATTGAAGAAAAATGATCAAGACGTGGATCTATTCAACTGATGTTAAAAATTTATAATTTTTTAACGAAATATCAAGTATTTTTTTAAAGAATTAACAAATTTTCGTAAATTTTATTTTTTAATCATATGTACTTATTGATCGTGATTACAAAAATAGAATATTGCTAGAAAAAAGAAAAATTTTGAAAATTACCTTTATTAGAAAATTAGCTTTATTAGAAGACAGAAAATTTCAAAATCGCCTTTATTAGAAAAAAGTTTTTTAGAAATTCACCTTTATTAGAAAAAAAAATTTTAGAAAATACGATTTAGAAAAACTGTACCCCAACCATTATTAGAAACATAAGAATGAAAATTAAAATATTTGCAGAAATTATAATTTAAATCTTTTGAGTTTGAATTTTATTACATTTATATGAGCTTAAAAAATGTTTGAGGGATTTCATGAGAAAATTACATGTATAAAAATTACATTTGAAACTTGAGTTGAGTAGAGGCATGTTTTTTCACTTGGTAATTATATTTATTTTAATAACAGAAGCCATTAAAAAATCGCAAAAGGATCCAAGGCAAGAAAAGTAGTAATTTTGATTTTTCGAGGATTTTCTAAAAATCTCGGTATTTAAACTAAATTATAATTTCCACCCCTTGGAAGCAATTTTTTTCGTTTGCTAATTATTTCTTTTAATGTTAGAAGTCATTAAAAAATTTTGCAAGAAGATCGAAGGCGGGGAAAGCAGTGATTTTGATTTATTTTATATTTTAGGGTTTCTGAAAAATCCGTGACAAAAAATAAAAATCACTGCTTTCCCCGCCTTCGATCTTCTTGCAATTTTTTTAAATGGCTTCTGAGGCGTGGAAATGAAAATATAGTTGAAATACCGACATTTTTTAAAAAATCATAACTATTGTAAACATGCAAGAATATAAATTAAAATTATTAAAATTTTTCTGAATTCTTTAAATCATTCACGCGCGCGTAGGACTTTGCTAGTTAAATTATAAATTACAATCTATAATAAATATTATATATATATATATGAGTCATTCCATCATATTTCGACTAAAGTCTTTGCCGACTAATTTTAAAAAATTATTATATTTTGCAGGAATGATTTTAAAGATATTAGGATCATCGAACAAAAAGAATTTTTTAAATATTTTTTATATTTATTGTAAAATAAGCATCTAAAGTATATAAAGTCGTAAAAACTGTCTATTAGAAAATATTAAAGAAAACACGTAATTTACTATGAAAACGTAAAAAAATTATTAGAATTTATTATGAATGAATTATTTTATTATTATAAATTGATAGAAACAATTATTATTAAGAAATATTAAATAAAAAATTATTTTAAAGTTCACCTGGCAAATAACCTATTTTTGCCAGGTATTATTACCTATTTTTGCTATTATTATAAATTGATAGAAACAATTATTATTAAGAAATATTAAATAAAAAATTATTTTAAAGTTCACCTGGCAAATAACCTATTTTTGCAAATTTCATTCGCTAAATGTGAGGAAGAGAAATCATTAAATTGAATAAAACCTTATGAAATATAAAGAAACTTTTAATAACTTTTAGTTTTTCTTATCACTTTCTTCCTTTTTTCTTCACAAATGTTAAAAAATACAGTTGAACCCCGATTATCCGAGCTAATGTGGACTGGACCTACCTCGGATAAAGCGAAAACTCGGATAAAACGGACTTTTATTTTTGAAGTGTCTAAAAGCCCGACTAGTCGGTTCTATAAAAGTGTCTAAAGATCCGGCTAGCCGGATCGCTAATAGTAAGGCTAAATATCCGGCTATACTGTTAACCGGGTGGGATCCGGCTATTGTCACCTGGAATTTAAAATTTTTAAGCGACCGGCTACTGTTACTCGAAATTATATTAAAATAATTACTAGCAGCATAAGATAAAAAAAATTGTTATAAAATATAAAGATATGGATCACTCCGAGTCTTCCAACTTCAATACATAATTCATTTAGTAATTGAATTCTTTAGACGAATTTAAATAAAATTTTTAAGAATAATTACATTTTTCGAGGAATTTGATTAAAACTGTATAAAAAATAATTGAAACTCTGCGATGAGTTTAATTATTTATAAAAATAATTGATTTTCTCCAAAAATTCTAATTATTTATCAAAATAATTTTTCTGATAAGAGTTTTGTTTATTTCTGAAAATAATTGAATTATTGAGAAGAAATTTATGAAAATTTGCTAACAATCCTACTAAAAATAAAATCACAAAACGACAGAAATTTAGTCTGACGTTTTTAGGCTGCATTTGTTACGATTGCAGCCACAGAACGTCAGGCTTGAGTCATGTTTAATCAGAAAGCTTCAAAAGTAGTCAGGTTTTTTATACAAAGTCGACACCCTTTTTTACCTGGAAAAAGGTCAACTGACCGTCATAAAATTGAAAGGAAATCTTTTTATTTGTTTATATTCATATTTATTTAAACATTATACTTCTTTTTCATCGACTTAGAATTCATCTAACAATATATGCTCTTATTATGCATGCAGTATATCCTTTAGAACTTAAATTCAAAAATGATATCCTTTTTTATTTAACAACTAGCTAAAACAAACGCGCGTAAACGCGCGTGAATACTTGCTGGGCGCAACTGCCATAACATAAGAACCCTGATTATCTTAAAAATAATGTAAGAAAATAAATAAATTTTGCAATAATTTTAATTAATAGTACCCAATGCATTCAATATCATTTAAAAAAAAATTAACAAATTATGCATAATTTTTACATAGTCTTATATAGTAATTACTTAACAATTATTGGAAAATTTTCTGTCTACTTCATAAAATAAACAAATCATAATATTGAATACTATTTCTTATAAACCGTTTTTTTAAAAAGGTTTGTATCATATTTCTAAATAGTAACAGTTATCGTCAAACAGAAACAATAATACTTCAATTAAGTATTTTTGACACTAATTTCATTCTTTTTTTTAATAATATTTAGAAAATTAAATCTGATAGCGTTCCACAAATGTAAGAATGGATGTCGAAATTTTAACAATTCTAAGAAATATGTTAATTGACTACGACAAAGGGAAAAAATGGCGCTAATAGGGGAGAGTGGGGCAAGACGGGTAGCGGGTAAGACGGGGTACCGGCCCTATTTAACAAACGAATTAACCAATCGCGATTATATTTTACACAATACTGCACGGAGACGATAGTTTCTTGTTTATAAAACCTAAAAGTCATGAGAACAAATCTTTTATCTGTTTTGGGTCAGAATTTCTCAAACGGATCACTTTAAAAAAAATAATTTTGTTTTTTATCGAAAATAATTTTTTTTTACTCCTCGTAGAGTAAAAAATAGACCCTGAAAATTTTAGAACAAAAAAAAATTTTTTGTGAATGTTATTAACAATTTAGTTTTTTTGTAGTCTTAAATTAAAAAATTTTTTTCTCGTAAACTATTTGACCGATTTAAAAATTACGATATGGGTTTTCTTCGTCATGAAACAGAGTATTTAAAAATAATTTTGGATTTTAAAAAACTTTATTTTTAATAGTTTTTTATATTAATTGTTTATAAAATGTTAATAACAAATTGTGTTCTGCGCCTCAAAAAAAAAAAAAAAAAAAATTGCCTAGTATTGCCAACATTCCCCTGAAAACAAAACCGTTTTGAAAAAAAATGTACGTTAATTACGAAAAAAGTTATTAAAAAATAACTGTGGCGGTGCACAGCGATTCATGACTCGCAAACATGGCTCTCATGGCACCTGTGAGGCATTATTCCTGAACTGCCCCAAAAATAAAAAAAAGTTCTTGGATTTCCTTTATACTTTGGAAATATGTTACCCTAGTAGGTACAAGTTACTACACCAATTTAAAGGTCCAACCCCCCACCCCAATCAAAAGGGTGGGGGGTTGAAATTTCAGCTTAAACTCGAACATGCATTCTTTAAACATTTGTAGTTTCTACTTAAATTATTCAATTAAAAAAAGTAAGTAGTGTTTTAGAAAGGTTTTTTTGTGTACTTTTAAAATATTTTATTTATATAATAAAAAAAAAATTTTTTTTGCAAAAATTTTTTTAAATAAATAGTTTTTTGCAATTTTGCACTCCAGCGCGATGAACAGTGGGAAACTGTGGGAAACTAGACTATTGAAAATTGTCTAGAAACTACAAATTTTATCGGATGTTCATGTTCTTGATTTAAAATTACTAAGAAATCCATCAAAGTCGATTTTTGAATTTTTAATTGTTTATTTTCTTCTTGTTACTCAAAAATTTGACAAATTACAATATTTTTAGAAAAAATCATGTTAATTTTTTTATTTTTCTATTACACATGATCGAAATCAATTTAAATTAGTCGAGTATGACCACCGGACAATTAATAAAGCATAATACAATTTATTTAAATTGTTGCAAACAATGTTAATTAACAAATAGATTACTTCGGACCTTCTTCATAAAAAAAATTGGTTTTTTTGCAGACAAGTTTAAATTTATGTCTAATTTAGTAAAAAACTAATTTACAGTTAAAAATTATCATTAATATTAACAATTATATAAACAATAATCAACTTCCTTTTGTATTTGTAAACATTTTCGTCATTTTTTAAACTTTAAATATTTATATCATATGTACATTCTTTCAAAAACTTAAAAAATTTATTTGCTTAAACAATTACATTTGTTATAAACAAATTTTTCATTTTTAAACAAATAAGTAGCTTTTTTCATCAAACAAAATTTTTTCCTTTTTTTATATTTACTATCATAAAAAAGAACTCCTTAATGAAATGGGAATACTATAAATTATTCATTTAATTCTAACGAACATTATAAGTTAAGAAATATATATATTTTTAATGAAGTAAACCATTATTCAGTTAAAACAGTTTACATCTAAATGCATATAGATAAATATATTTTTTCTGTGAAAAAAGAACAAAGTTAAATATTTGTTAACTTATAATGTTCGTTAGAATTAAATGAATAATTTATAGTATTCCCATTTCATTAAGGAGTTCTTTTTTATGATAGTAAATATAAAAAAAGGAAAAAATTTTGTTTGATGAAAAAAGCTACTTATTTGTTTAAAAATGAAAAATTTGTTTATAACAAATGTAATTGTTTAAGCAAATAAATTTTTTAAGTTTTTGAAAGAATGTACATATGATATAAATATTTAAAGTTTAAAAAATGACGAAAATGTTTACAAATACAAAAGGAAGTTGATTATTGTTTATATAATTGTTAATATTAATGATAATTTTTAACTGTAAATTAGTTTTTTACTAAATTAGACATAAATTTAAACTTGTCTGCAAAAAAACCAATTTTTTTTATGAAGAAGGTCCGAAGTAATCTATTTGTTAATTAACATTGTTTGCAACAATTTAAATAAATTGTATTATGCTTTATTAATTGTCCGGTGGTCATACTCGACTAATTTAAATTGATTTCGATCATGTGTAATAGAAAAATAAAAAAATTAACATGATTTTTTCTAAAAATATTGTAATTTGTCAAATTTTTGAGTAACAAGAAGAAAATAAACAATTAAAAATTCAAAAATCGACTTTGATGGATTTCTTAGTAATTTTAAATCAAGAACATGAACATCCGATAAAATTTGTAGTTTCTAGACAATTTTCAATAGTAAGTTGAAAAAAAATCCCACTGTTCATCGCGCTGGAGTGCAAAATTGCAAAAAACTATTTATTTAAAAAAATTTTTGCAAAAAAAATTTTTTTTTTATTATATAAATAAAATATTTTAAAAGTACACAAAAAAACCTTTCTAAAACACTACTTACTTTTTTTAATTGAATAATTTAAGTAGAAACTACAAATGTTTAAAGAATGCATGTTCGAGTTTAAGCTGAAATTTCAACCCCCCACCCTTTTGATTGGGGTGGGGGGTTGGACCTTTAAATTGGTGTAGTAACTTGTACCTACTAGGGTAACATATTTCCAAAGTATAAAGGAAATCCAAGAACTTTTTTTTATTTTTGGGGCAGTTCAGGAATAATGCCTCACAGGTGCCATGAGAGCCATGTTTGCGAGTCATGAATCGCTGTGCACCGCCACAGTTATTTTTTAATAACTTTTTTCGTAATTAACGTACATTTTTTTTCAAAACGGTTTTGTTTTCAGGGGAATGTTGGCAATACTAGGCAATTTTTTTTTTTTTTTTTTTGAGGCGCAGAACACAATTTGTTATTAACATTTTATAAACAATTAATATAAAAAACTATTAAAAATAAAGTTTTTTAAAATCCAAAATTATTTTTAAATACTCTGTTTCATGACGAAGAAAACCCATATCGTAATTTTTAAATCGGTCAAATAGTTTACGAGAAAAAAATTTTTTAATTTAAGACTACAAAAAAACTAAATTGTTAATAACATTCACAAAAAATTTTTTTTTGTTCTAAAATTTTCAGGGTCTATTTTTTACTCTACGAGGAGTAAAAAAAAATTATTTTCGATAAAAAACAAAATTATTTTTTTTAAAGTGATCCGTTTGAGAAATTCTGACCCTTTTACTAAAAAAACTGTTTTCGACGATTTTCTTGTCATTTTTTCACTTTTTTTTAGGAGGCGTTTATTATTTAATAATAACAGTTAATGAACTGTATAAATTTTTTTCTAACTGTCAAGGGTTACATAAGAAGAGAAGCATATGTTTTTTTTCTTTGTTGAATCGTAAATTACAGTAATTAATCGTTTTATTAAATTTCGTAGGTGCGGGCAAGATGGGGTAGGGGAGAGTGGGGCAAGACGGGGTTCACAAATTAAGCAAAAAAAAGAGAAATAAGAGAAGTTAAGAAAACTACTAAAATCAAGACTGAATAAAATAAGAGTGACCAAAAAGAAAAAAGCTTGTCAGGTTAAATCATCAATTAGCGATGGTAAAGTGGAAAATACACCTTGTCTCTATTGTAATGGTTATTATTTAGACTCAAATGAAGGCTGGCCTGCTTTTTTTGTCTGCGGCCAATGGGCTCACTGCAGTTATGCATGAAGATGAAGATGCGACTTTTACTTGTAAAATTTGTCGACAGAAATAGGTTGTTTTTTGTTAGTACCCCATCTTACCAGCCGGTGGGGCAAGATGGGGAGCTTTGCAATTTTTTCAATATTATTAATTATAAGCTTTTTTAAGAAACAGATAGCCTTTGTACGCCTTTTTTACGAAAGACTGATTTCCAAAAATGATAATTAAAAATAATAATAAAGTATATATTCGATAATTTTCGTTTTTTTGCGCTTTAAACCTTAAGTATCCCGTCTTGCCCCACTCTCCCCTACATGTAATTGTGTACTACGGGGGGAGGGTCAACATTCCCAAAAAATGGGGCTACGTGGCTTATGGACGACCCCTAACAGATGATAGTAAAAATTAGAAGTCAATCTGCCACCATTTGCGAAGTTAGGAGTTTATTTTTATAAAACACCTATTTTTCTAAAATGTCAACGTAATCTTAATCAAGCTTTATTATATTCTTGCTGAACATGAATATCGTATTTATTTTCAATTAAATTCACGTTGTTTCACAAAATTTAGAAAAAATTGAAATATGGGTTCCGTACTCCCCCATGGGTCAAGAATAGTTAGAGCTAGTTTGGCACGAAAAAATCCTGCTAATGCGACTGGAAATTATAAAAAAATGTTTAATTATTCTTTTTAGGTTGATATACACAATGGTGTGAAATTATATGTGACCTGGACAGTGAAAAGGGACCTTACGTGCGAAAACAAGTTTTCGAGAAAACAGCAGTTAAAGTTTAACTTAGAAAAACCCTTGTAACTTTTTTAAATATTAATATTTTTTAATCAATTTAGGCTTATTTTCTTTACCGTGAATCACAGTATCTAAATAAATAACATACAAGTAATGAAATTTTTTTTTACTAATTGTTTATATAAATTAATAACAAACTCCCCAAACATAGAAAAAATAATCTAAGTTTTCTAACTTGCAACAATAAGTATAAATAAGTGACACATGTTTGTAAGAGTTTTTTTCGCTGATTACGAATATGATAACAAATTTGAATTTTAACTGTTGACAGTTGTCAAAGAAACTGTCAACTTTTCTAAATAATAAAAAAATTATCGTCTTCGTTATTTTAATTTGTATAATAAAAAAAAATCAGTTTTTTCGTATTTTTACTCTTGTCTTTTTTAACTTTAAAATTTTTTTTAAAAACTTCTAATCAACTTATGATTTTTTGGTTTTCACCATCTTAAAGAGCATTTCAAACCCTATCCGAATCAACAAAAAAGTAAAAAATGATTTTTTGACACGTAAGGTCCCTTTTCATAGACCAGGTCACATATACGGAAAAATGAAGCTTATTGACCAAGAAATTGGTGGTCGTCTGAAGAAAATTGGTTAACTTTCAGGTTCTAGTTCAGACGAATTTTTATTTAATATTGAAATTTAGAAAATGTTCAGAACATATTGTTATTACTTTCAGATATCAATATTAACCTTTAGAGGGCCGGAAAATTTTTAAAAATTTTACTAGTTTTTTATTAAGTAAAATTAAATAAAAAGTCAATTCGATGAAAATAGTAGTGAAAATTAATGGTGGCCACCCCGGCCCTCTCAAGGTTAAATAGTCTAAATCCAATAAAATAAAGAAAACGAAAATTTACTGATTTTTTATAACATGATCCGAAAAGGTCTTACCTAACTATTCTTGCCCCATCCTCCCCAACTTTTATTCAACATACAATTCAAAAAATATTTTATACAGTTCAAATTGTAGAAAATTAAATTAAAACCCTGACCATCATGGGGCCCTTTTCTTTATAGTATTATTAATATTAAATTATTATTATTATTTTTTTTAAATTTATTTGTTTATACACCCGTCTTAAGCCTACAATCTTGGCTTTACAAGTGTTTTTACAACCGTAGAACATTTGTTACAAACATTTCTTAAATTTTACTTAATACTAAATTTTTGCGCCTACAGAGCGACTTAAAAATTAGGAGTACTCGCATTTGCCTGGATTACCCGTCTAATGGGTTTTCTCGCCAGTGGAGAGAGAAACTGTAGAAAACCTCTCCTGAGTACAACCGGTTTATCGACAGTCGAGTTCTAATGGTGTGTACCGGACAATAATCGACGGTGCACATCATTATACCTCGACGTCAAACCTCCCACTCAGATTGTCTCACGTGCCGGAAAAATACCAAGCCAAAAGGGCGCGAACCAAGGGTACTTACCCTTGGTCCTTAAAACGACCGCCAAGCGAGGCATCTATCCGACTGAGCTAATCTGTCGGTATATTAAACTATTATTATCAATATTAATAATAAAAATGGAAAAAATTGTTTGATTCAATTAAATATTTTATTTGTCTATTATCTATTACTTAGTTATTTTTACCAAATTTGCATTACTTAGGTCAAATAAATGTAATAATTCAAATTAATAAATATTGCTTCAAATCAATTATTATGAAAATTGCTTGATTCAGTAATTCATGTTCTTTTAATTCAAATATTTATTTGAATCAAGAAAATAATTTTTCCAAAGAACTACAGATTTGTTTGTATCAAATATTCATAATAAATCATTATTTTATTTGAGACTAATATACCATTAATTGGGTAAAATAATTAATTATTATTTATCCCAAATGCTTCTAAGGACTCACATGCTTGGAAATATTAACATTAACCCTTAAACCGCACCCTGGGTGTGCGACACCCATATTCTAGCTTTTTACTATAATATCTCATTTAAATTCGTAAAAATTGAACATGTGTTGATATTGGACAGTACATTTTGTACTTAACTTCATGTTTCGTGATTGATATTAGTCTGTCAAGTGTCTTTGTGTATTTGATAACTTTATGAAGTTGACGGCGAAAAATTTCTGCTTGTCTGACACCCAGATTTTGGTTTAAGGTGATTTCAGTAGTTTAAAAAAACTCTTTTTTAATTATTAATATTAAATAAATCATTATGAAACCTATTTTCCTTCAAAATAGATGTACTGAGCAATATAAGATAATTTTTCAAAAAGATAATATCCTATTCCAGCTTAAAGAACATACTTAAAAGTCCCCGGGTGTCGCACACCCAGTGTGCGATTTAAGGATATTTTCGTAAGTGCACTGAGAAAAAAGAGGGCGCGTTGCAGCACATTTTCGATTCATGTTGCGCGACTCAACCTGATTTCAGATTCGTAATCAGCGACCCTGAAAATCCTCAAGTATTCAGTTTCAAGCCAATCTGATCAATTTTTTATTTCGTTGTCCGCCATATTGGATCCGCTATTTTGAATTTTGGAAAACTAATGTTAGATTCGTAATCAGTGACCCTTAAAACCCCTGAGTAACAAGTTTCAAGCAAATTCGACGAATTTTGACAAAATTTCCGCCATCTTGGATCCGCCATTTTAAATTTCGAAAAACTGATGTCAGATTTGTAATTAGCGATCCCAGAAACCTTAGGGTACCAAGTTTCATAAAAATGCATAAAAAATTTTTTCAAGGGGTTAAATACGTCAAATTCCAATTCCATCCAATATATTTCTCCTTAATCCATTTTAAATACTTCAAATTCAATCCAACATCCAATCAATCGAAATTTCAATTTTATCCAATATTTCTTTTCTTATATTTTAAATAAAAAAATCAAATGTTATTCAAAACAGGAAAAAAGTAAATGTCAATTTCTTTATCCTTTAAATTCAAAATGAATAAAACTATATCAAATGGTAATATAATATTTAGAAAAATATAACTATACCACTCAAAAAACACTTTCATTAACTCTCTACAAATTGTAGAGAAATTATATAAAAAATCAGGCAAGTGCGAGTTGCACTCGCATTAAGATCGAGGGTTCCGTACACCAAAATAAAACTCATTTTTTATAAAAAAATATATATAAGAAATATAATTGATTAATATTAACATATATAAACCTATTGAGCTGAAATTCGGTACACATATGTATTTTTATTACATATAAATTAAGATTCCTAAAAGTTCAAAAGGGGGAGAGAAAAGTGTCATTTTTTGCAATTTTTTCGTAAAAATTAAATTTCTTTCCCTCCTAGTTCGCAAATATGTCCGTCAATCGAGTTCGCTATATTTTTCCTGTAATCTACACTTAAAACTGAAGATCCCTACCGAATTTCAGCTCACTAGGTTGAGATTTGTAAAAGTTAAGGGGGGGGACAGGGTCATTTTTTGCAATTTTTTCGAAAAAATTGAATTTCTTTCCTTCCTAGTTCGCAAATATGTCCGTCAATCGGGTTCGCTATATTTTCCTGTAATCTACACTTAAAACTTAAGATTCCTACCGAATTTTAGCTCATAATGTTGAGATTTGTAAAAGTTAAGGGGGGGGGACAGGGTCATTTTTTGCAATTTGTTCAAAAAAATTCAATTTCTTTCCCTTCTAGTTCCCAAATATTTCCACCAATCAGGTTCGCTATATTTTTCCTGTAATCTACACTTAAAACTGAAGATCCCTACCGAATTTCAGCTCACTAGGTTGAGATTTGTAAAAGTTAAGGGGGGGGGACAGGGTCATTTTTTGCAATTTTTTCGAAAAAATTGAATTTCTTTCCTTCCTAGTTCGCAAATATGTCCGTCAATAGGGTTCGCTATATTTTTCCTGTAATCTACACTTAAAACTTAAGATCCCTACCGAATTTTAGCTCATAATGTTGAGATTTGTAAAAGTTAAGGGGGGGGGACAGGGTCATTTTTTGCAATTTTTTCAAAAAAATTCAATTTCTTTCCCTTCTAGTTCCCAAATATCTCCACCAATCAGGTTCGCTATATTTTTCCTGTAATCTACACTTAAAACTGAAGATCCCTACCGAATTTTAGCTCATAAGGTTGAGATTTGTAAAAGTTAAGGGGGGGGCAGGGTCATTTTTTGCAATTTTTTCAAAAAAATTCAATTTCTTTCCCTTCTAGTTCCCAAATATCTCCACTAATCAGGTTCGCTATAATTTTCCTGTAATCTGCACTTAAAACTGATGATCCCTACCAAATTTCAGCTCATCAAGTTAAGATTTGTAAAAGTTAAAGGGGGGGGACAGGGTAATTTTTTCAATTTTTTCGAAAAAATTGAATTTCTTTCCCTCCTAGTTCGCAAATATGTCCTTCAATTGGGTTCGCTATATTTTTCCTGTAATCTGCACTTAAAACTGAAAATCCTTACCGAATTTCAGCTTACCAGGTTGAGATTTGTAAAAATTAAGGAGGGGGGACAGGGTCATTTTTTGTAATTTTTTCTGAAAAATTCAATTTCTTTCCCTCCTAGTTCGCAAATATGTCCGTCAATTGGGTTCGCTATATTTTTCCTGTAATCTGCACTTAAAACTGAAGATCCCTACCGAATTTCAGCTCACTAGGTTGAGATTTGTAAAAGTTAAGGGGGGGACAGCCCATTTTGCGTAGCTGGGACGGACACACGAGTGATTTCATAAGGGTTCCGTCAGTACACTTATGGTGTACGGAACCCTAAAAACAGAAAATATCTAATGTTATCCAAAATAAAAAAAACTATATCAAATAGTAATGTGATATATTCAAGAAATAAATATACCACTCACGAAGCACTATCGTTATCTCTCTACACTACACTGAAAGAATTTTTGGGAGGCTGCAGGTTTTACATTAGTGCCGCTAGAGCTCGTTGCCTCAAGCTCGCAGTTAACCTCAAAAAGGCGAGAATCTACTCCCGAAAGGTAAGCAGCAACTCCTCAGGGGCAGCAGCTCACCTTTCGGGAGTAGATGCTCGCTTTTTTGAGGTGAGCTGCGAGCCCTGAGGAAGGGGCACTAATTTCGGACATTAAAAGTCAGCAGCCTCCCCAAAAATTCTTTCAGTGTACATACAAGGAGAGATGTCCCAGTTAGTCCCGTGAGGGGAAGTAGCCTTCCCCCACCATACGGCACACCAAGTTGAAACTGAGTCCCGAGCAACCCTCACAGCGGAGATCGCTCGGACCCTTAAACTCTCATTAAGTAAAACTGTTAATGACTTTTTCTATAAAATATAATTTTTTTAAATAGTAACATTTTTTATTTTTCATTAACATATTTAAATTCCTTACTTTCTCACGATTCTATACATATGTTGTTTACCAAAAAAAAGTTGAAATTAAAAAAATTAATTATTTTTTCCAGATACATAGAATGAAGTTAACTCTACCAAAAACCATATACCTATTATTAAATAAATATTTACTGTTTCACATAGGTTTTATCTAAATCACTTTAATGCTATTTGACCCAATATTTGCAGTATTTGAAGCAAATACCATTTAACTTAATCTTTAAATTTTAACATTTTTTTGGTAGACAACATATGTATAAAATCGTGAAAAAGTAAGGAATTTAAATATGTTAATTTAAAAGTTAAAAATGTTACTATTTGAAAATTTATATTTTTCATTATTAATAGAAAAGTCATTAGCAGTTTTCCTTAATGAGGGTTTAAGGGTCCGAGCGACCCCCGGTATGAAGGTTGTTTGGGACTCAATTCCAAGTAGCCCTCGCAGCGGGGGGCTCTATGTCTCTTCTAACGGCGAACAGACAAACTAAATGCGAACAGACAAAATATATATATATACTAGGGGGGCTTCGCCCCCCTGCGCGCTTCGCGCGCCAACCCCCTATCTCTATTTTTATATTTATTTTAATTTTTATAAATTTAAAGTAATTTTTTCTTAATATCAATGCATCTTAATAAATTGCATACAATACATGACAAAATACACATAGATTTTGACGTATCATAGATACGTTTATTGTCCTTTATTGTCCCTTTTTAAGTTGTAGTTAAATAAAAGTCAAATTACACATAGATTATGACGTAACTAAATGAGGGAGTAAAAATAAAACGTCAAAATTAGGTCAAAATTATAGGTGTAAGAGCAAACACAATTTTAAAATTACCTTACATTGTTAGGTCAGATGCCAAACTTCACCTCATCATTAAGTCTGCGCGCAGAAATTGTTTGACAAATTTTGACTTCTATGTCAAAGCTGCCCTCAAAATTGACCTAAATTTTGAGGGTAGCGGGAATTCTTTGTCAATTTTTGATGCGTAGGTCAAAACTGCCCTTAAAATTCACCTAAATTTTGAGGGTAGCGGAAATTGTTTGTCAAATTTTGACGTCTAGGTCAAAACTGCCCTCAAAATTGAATTCTTTGTCAAATTTTGACGCCTAGGTCAAAACTGCCTTCAAAATTGACCTATATTAACGTAATGTGAGGCCGTTATTTATCCTCTTTTTGACCTACAGGTCAAAAAATAGGTCAAATTAGACATAGATTTTGACGTAATGTGAGGCCGTTATCCTCTTTTTGACCTATAGGTAAAAAAATTGGTCAATTTTGACATAAGTTTTGACGGCCCCTTTGGGATAGGGCGCCCTTACAGAATCTTGATACAGCGGCGGCGGCGGCGATATCTTTTTGTAATATAGGTAGATATGCAAACGGAATACGGACTTTAATATTGTTAATTTACTTTTGGAGTGCTCAATTATACAGCCTCTATTATCATTATTACTAATTGAATTAAAATTATTATAATTTTTTTTATTCAAAGAACACTTATCCTTTGACTGCTCCATTGTTACAATTTTATTATTATTTACATTATTCCAAGGGTGTGTCTTCAAAAAATTATAAGAATTTGTTTTTTCATATTTCAAAAGACGCTTCTAATCACACTCTACAATCGAATGTCTCATATTTGATCTTCTCATCTCTGAAATCTGACATAGACGATTATCTTAAAACATTTTTTAAATGCTGCCTCATTTTGTTATTTATGCTTTCGTAATTAACAGTGTTTGGCATAACATTATAAAATAATGATGTTGCAAATGCTATTGCATATACTCCGCATTCAACACTACCCATTGGTTGTTGATCAACAGTAACAAAAACTACTGGTGGCTTAAAAGGATATAATCTACTTAAATAATTCAACTGATCTCCATTCAGACATTTTTCATTAAGACTATCAAAAATATAAATTCTTGTTGTAATAAATTTTACGAGGCCTTATACGGTGTAAACAATTTTATTCATTTTGACGACGTTTCGAAACATTGAATATCCTCTTCAGGTCAAATAATTGAAAATAAAAAACAAACAGTCGTTCAGTCATTTCATCGAAAAAAATAATAATAATAATAAATTAATGGAAACCCTCTTTATGAGGTGTTTCTGTTTTCTTTTGTTTTTTCGATGAATGACTGAACGACTGTTTGTTTTTTGTTTTCAATTATTTGACCTGAAGAGGATACTCAATGTATCGAAACGTCGTCAAAATAAATAAAATTGTTTAAACCGCATAAGGCCTCATAAAATTTATTACAACAAAATAAATGAAAACGGATGTAAAATTTATCAAGGAATATAAATTCTTACTCCATCATAATACGTACAAATCCAATGACCCCTCTTATTATGACCACTAAATAGTATTTGAATATGTTTTTCGCCTACTCCAATAGGTCTAATATATTCAAGCAGATCTTCATTTACAAATAAAGTACTTTGCATTCTAAACATAGAATTTGATTCTCTTTCCAAAATTTTTCCCAATTCATAAATATGATTATCACTTAACATTTTTTTATTATTAAGTATTTCTCTATATTCTCTAGCACTTAAATTAACATGGCCTTCTATTCTCGACATTTTTTAATCAATATTTTCTTCTTAATCTAATTTTAATTCCAATTTGTGGGTTTTGATAATAATAATTACGTTTTCCCAATTTATATTTTCTACATCACAATTTCATCAATTCTTACAAAATCATTGTCTCCTATATCAATAATACAAACCAACCAATATTTAACTCATAAAACAATATTCAAGATTTCAACTAAAAAAATGTATTTACTCCATTTCAAATAAGCCACATTCCAATTTTATCCAATATTTAATTATTTAACCAACATATCAATATTTAACCAATCAAATCATATTTAACCCATAAAACAATGTTTTTGAATTCAACAACCAATATTCTATTTAATTCATTTTCAATATGTCAAATTCCAATTTTATTCAATATACATATCCAATAAGCCCTAAGTTCAATTTTATCCAATATATATTCTATTTAATATATTTCAAATTCGTCGAATTCGTCAAATTCCAAATTCATCCAATTTACATATCCAATAAGCCTAAATTCAATATTATCCAATATATTCTATTTAATCTATTTCAAATTCGTCAAATTCCAATTTTATCCAATATATTCTCTTTATTCCATTTTAAATACGTCAAATTCCAATTTCATTTAATATATTTCTCTTTAATCCATTTTAAATGCATCAAATTCCAATTTCATCCAATATATATATTTCTCTTTAATCCATTTTAATTTTTAAATACTTTAAATTCCAATTTCATCCAATATCCAAATTTCAATTTTATACAATATTTCTTTTCTTATCTTTTATTTCATTCAATATCCAAATTTCAATTTTATCCAATATTTCTTTTCTTATCTTTTATTTCATCCAATATCAAAATTTCAATTTTATCCAATATTTCTTTTCTTATCTTTTATTTCATCCAATATTCAAATTTCAATTTTATCCAATATTTCTTTTTTTATCTTTTATTTCATCCAATATCCAAATTTCAATTTTATCCAATTTTTCTTTTCTTATCTTTTATTTCATCCAATATGCAAATTTCAATTTTATCCAATATTTCTTTTCTTATCTTTTAAATAAAAAAAATCAAATGTTATTCAAAACAGAAAAAATATCAAATTTTATTCAAAACAGAAAAAAAATGTCAATTTCTTTATCCTTTAAATTCAAAATTAAAAAAACTATATCAAATGATAATATAATATTTAAAAAAATATAACTATACCTCTCACAAAAGACTTTAATTAACTCTCTACAAATTGTAGAGAAATGATACAAAAAAAAGAAAATATCTAATGTTATCCAAAATAAAAAAAAGTATATCAAACAGTAATGTGATATATTCAAAAAATGAATATACCACTCACGAAGCACGATTGTTAACTCTCTACACTACATACACCTAGAGAAATGATTTATTTGAATTAAATAAAATTTATTTCAAACAAATAAAAAAGGATATTTGTCACAGAACCAACTAAACTTTTATTTAGCTCAAATAATATTTTTTATTTGAATTAATATATTTCGTTTAAATATCCATTTTTATTTAAATGAAAAAAATTTTATATTTTCTTTAAATATATTTTATATTTAGAACAAATAAAAAACACTTTTCATTTTAATAAATCCTGTAAGCATTCTAAAATATTAAAATTCACTTATAACCTTCAAATAAATTTAACAATCACAATCACTAATGGAACTTTTAATATTCATTAAAATAAATGTTTATTTTTATAAGAATATTTGTTAAATAAAGTCAGGTTTTTTTATTGTTAGTCATTTTACTTTACTTTTTCACTTCATATGTAAAAGTCCACTGTCACATTTTTCTCACAAAATCTCAAATAAGACACTAAAATGTAAATGAAATCACATACAAATCTGTTACTTTGTACTAATTAAAATTTTCACTTAAAAAGAAAAATTCTGTACTTAAATCAATTAAATTTGTTAACTATTCATGATGAATAAACCTCTTATAATTGTACGCGTTAAACTGTTAAAAGCAAAACATCTTATTGTTTTACTATAGCAATGCAATATGCGCAGGCGTCTACTTATAAGTCAAACAAACATTTATTTGAATCAAATATATTTTTTATTTGCTACAAATATACTATTTCATAAATTGCAAATATATTTCTTTATTTTAGATTAATTAGTGCATTTATTTGAAATAAATATTAGTTTATTTATTTTAAATAAAATATTTATTTGCAACAAATAAATTTTTCTTAAATATACACTTTTAGTTAAAATAAATAACTTTTTTCTCTGGGTGTACAAGGAGTGATGTCCAAGTTAGTCCCGTGAGGGAAAAAAGCCTTCCCCCACCATACGGCACACCAAGTCAAAACTGAGTCCTGAGTTAGGGTTGTTCGACTTCACCAGAAAGTCGACTTTCGACTTTTCGATCGACTCTGTTTGAGTCGACTTTAAAGTCGACTGATCGATAAGAAAAAGTCGACTTTTTTCGACTTTTCGACTTTTTTGGATAAAAAACTGTATTATGTTGTGCAATTAACTTATTATATTTGTAATACATATAATCAAACATGTAACATTTATTTATAAACATTATCTTTTTAAGTACAACTAATTAAACCATTTTTCGTCCAAACTACGCATAAATACTAGTTGATCTAGGTGCTTTCCAGAAATTCGATTTCTAAGTTTTGTCGCTATTAGCCCTGTATGAGAGAAAAGTCTCTCTGCTGGAACAGAGGTGGCTAAAACCGGTAGAAATTGAAGCGCCACTTTATATACATGAGGATATTCTCCTTTTAAAACAGCCCAGGCAGCTAGCGGGTTAGGATTTTCTATACGATTAATGATGGGTCTATTTAAATATTGTCTCATTTCCACTGGGATTCCACCAGCAACATCTTGATCAGCGTTTAAGACCTTATCTTTCACTGACTGGTCAAATTCAAACCAAAGACTGTCCTCTGAGCTTGAAACTTTTTGAGAATTTTGAACTAGATTTCTAGAATCAACTCCAATACATTCTGATACCAATGAACCTGAAATTAGTCATTTTTTTATAAAAACACACTTAAATCTTGTATAGTTTAATGTAGTAGATAAAATTGAGTTCGATTTTTAAAACAAGTAATTTTAAATATTTTAAAATCAATATATTTTTGAAGAACTTTATATCTATTTTTCGAGTTATACGAGTTCTTAGATATAAAATTAAAATTTCTTTTAAAAATTTTTATTAAATTTATAATTTTGTTATTTTTAAAAATAATATTTAATTTTTTGATATATATAACTGCATTAATTGGATTACTAAATGGCAAAAACAACACATCAAATCAAGTACCTTCTTTGCCTATACATACATGCATACATTACTTTTGTTTTAAAATAGAATAATTAAAATAAAAATATTTCTTACCAATATGTGTTACTGCTTTTGATGCAGCAACTATGTTAGTGAATACGTCTTTTTTAAACCTTGGATCAAGAAGAGTCGCAGCTGAGTACGGTTTTACAAACTCTACGTTTGAAAATTTTGCTTCAACTAAAGATTGTAACTTTTTCTTAAAATTAAAACCGTCTTTAGTTCTTGTCTCGATTCCATTAATTTTCTGAAAAAAAATTTTAATTTACTAGCATATTACTAATTTTCATTTTACATTTATATATTAAGTTGTACTTACGCATCTCATTGCATTGATCAGGGGTATGCATTTGCTTAATGTTACAATTTTTTCGGAAGACATTTCAAGTGTAACCTGCCAAAGTGGTTTCAACACGTCTTTTACCTCCTGCATAATTTCCAACTCTACAGCAGTCAACATGATAGGAGGCTTACTTTTTGAACTTCTGTTTCGCTGAAGATTCATCAAAACAACAGTGACAAATCCTGATAATAAGAGGAACCTTTCCAACATATCATAACAAGAGTTCCATCTTGTTTTTACCTCTTGAATTAATTTTAACGTTGTTTTATTTTCAACGTTAGACTATTTGCAGTTTCTCTAATTTGGAAGTAGCAATTTCGCTCTTTTTAAAAAATCGTACAATCCGCTTTACTTTTAAAATAATCTGTTTTATAAAATTGTTACTCGTTTTCGATATTAAATCAGCTAATTGTTCATCATTAATTTCATCGTCTAAGTCCTCTTCATTATCAGGAACTTCACTGTAATTCGTTTCTTCCGAAGGAAGCTTCTTCTCATGAAGATCAATACATGCTTGACCAATATTATTAATCTTATGAGCAAGACAGCTGATGTGCTTTGATGCACCAAACTCTTCTTGAACAGCTCCAGCAATATTAGCTCCACCATCGGTTAGAACAGCCACAATTTTGTCATAATTAATTTTCCACTCTTGGCAAATTTCTTTGAAAATGCATCGAAGGTTAACGATTGTTTTTCTATCTGTAATAAGCTTTGCACAAAGGTCAATTGACTGCATATCCATACCTATAACAGATTTAGAGATATAAACGTTAACACAGAGAAGAATTTAAATATTTTTAGTTTAAATTAAAATAGTTTAAAAAATTAAAATAGTTAAATTAAAAAAAATAAAATTAAAATAGTTTTAGGATAATATATCTAAAAATAACTCTTACCAACTAAGAAGTGAGCTGTAACTCCCAAATATGATTTCATTGTACTTGAGTGAGTCCAAATATCAGCAGTTAAACAAATTGATGGTGATTGAGACAAAAGACAAGAAAATTGTTCTCGCAATTCACAATATTTATTTTCTAGTCTTCTTGTGAGAGTCGATTCGGATGGAATTTGAAAAAGTGGTTGTAATTTTTTTACAAAATATCGAAAACCAGTACGCTCAGGAGTACGCAATGGCATATCATCTTTAGCGATCATAAAAATCAATGCGTTAGTAGCGGCAATATCTCTGTATCCACCAGCTAAAAGAAAGTTATAATTGTCTATTATTATTTTTATTATTTTATTACTATTATTATTATTAGGATTATTAGTATTATATTTTAAATGTTATTATTAATTGCACAACTGTATACAAAATTCTAAAATTACGAAAAGAATGATACCAGGACAAGTGTGCTTTTTGAAGCAAGGGAATTCACACGAAACTTGTCCATTACACGCTAACAAAATTGACTCATGCTTTAAGGTTTTTCATTTAAAATCAGTAAAATCAGATTGTGCTTTTATACCTGAGAATGATAATACGTTGTTCATACACTTATTCATTGGTCCTGGAGAAATTATTGGTGAAGATGTAGATGTAGATGCTTTCTTAACTATTTCTTGATTGAAATCCGATTGTACTTCCGAACAAGCTTCAGACGCCATAACCTACAAAAATTTATTTTAAACGTACACTGTAAAAAAGTATAAATTTTGCTGTTTGAACAGTATAATTACACGATTCTTTAACGAATTTCGTTACAAATTTATGTAATTTTACTCCAGTCAGTGTGGCAATAGATTTTGAGGTTAGAAATACAAGATTCTATAAATTTACAGTACTGAGAAGAGCAATTTTAAATCACCCGGTGAATTTCGCAACGCCATTTAAATTTACCGTACTGTGAGATGGTTTTCTTCTCGCAAATTGAAAATGTCATTTTTACAGATTATTGGGAATTGAATAATTAAATTTAAAATTACTCCTTTCAGTCGTGTAAATTTACTGTTCTATATGAGATCAAATTACAAAAATTCTGTGAAAATGTCACGCTTAGAATAGGTTCTTTCCCTCGCATACACAGCATGTAAAATCACATTTTTAAGTGTATTTTTTAAAATTAATTATTTGTAAGGTACTCAACTGTTTAACAAAAACTTTCTTGCATCAAATTATTAAAGTAAATATGGATATCTTACCTCCTTATTAACTGAAGATTGAGAAGACAGAGGATTAACATTTATGTTTGCTTCATCTACAGAAGAGAGCCGAATTCTTTTTACATTTGTAGGAATTTGTCTTTCAATGGTAATTTTATGTGCTGTTCTCAAGTGATTTGCTAATGTTGTTGTGCTATTGTTGAAATTCATTTCTTTACCACATTTTCCGCATTTCACTTTAGTGTTGTTGTCAATTTTTGTAAAATATGTCCAAACAGCACTTGGTGCCATTGTTTAAAATTATATTTTAATCTTTATTTCTAAGACGTTAGGCTATTAATTTATTCACTGCACATGATAAATATGTTTACTTTCAATTGTTCACTATACGACACTCTTTTGTTTAAGATTTTTCGCGATTCGCGGCAGAAACTTCCTTAGGTCCTATTTTCAATGTAACCTAAAAGCGAGCGAGTGGTCAGGGTGCAGTTACTGATACTGGGTTGTAGAATAATGGAGTAGATTTGACCGACCAATCAGAGTAGTCTCTCTCTAGCAGTATAGACAGATATTATCTCTGTCCTTTTCTAACTCAACTTTTCCGAACCCGTTTTCGTATCCGGCGTCATTTTGCTTTGGTTTTGAAAAAAACTTAAAAGTCGAAAGTCGACACTGCAAAGTCGATTCTAGTCGACTTTATTAAATTGAAAGTCGATCACTAAAAGTCGACTTTTAAAAATGGAAAGTCGACTTTAGTCGAAAGTCGAAGTCGACTTTGCCATCCCTAGTCCTGAGCAACCCTCACAGCGGGGATTGCTCGGACCCTTAAACCCTCATTAAGGAAAACTGTTAATGACTTTTTCTATAAAAATACAAATATTTTAAAAAGTAACATTTTTTATTTTTCATTAACATATTTAAATTCCTTACTTTCTTACGATTCTATACATATGTTGTTTACCAAAAAATGTTAAAATTAAAAAAAATTATTATTTTTCCAGATACATAGAATGAAGTTAACTCTACCAAAAACCATACCTATTATTAAATAAATATTTAACTTAATCTTTAAATTTTAACATTTTTTTGGTAAACAACATATGTATAAAATCGTGAGAAAGTAAGGAATTTAAATATGTTAATGAAAAATAAAAAATGGTACTATTTAAAAAATTTATATTTTATAGAAAAAGTAATTAGCAGTTTTTCCTAATGAGGGTTTGAGGGTCCAAGCGACCCCCGCTGTGAAGGTTGCTCGGGACTCAATTCCAAGTAGCCCTCGCAGCGGGGGGCGTTTTGCTCCCTCTAACGGCGAACAGACATACTAAAAGCGAACAGACAAAATATATATATGCAAACGGAATACGGACTTTAATATTGTTAATTACGGTTTTCGAGATACGTTACAGTTTTCTTAAAAAAATGTTTTTTATAATAAATTTTAGATATTTGTAATTGTGGAGATTTCTAGATTTTGAATTTATATTCATTTTACTTGAAATTTTAAAATTGCAAAACTTTTGAGCAATAAAAATTAGGTTAGAGACCCGAACCTCGTAACAATAGACCCGCAATTCTATTGTCAAAAAAGGGCTACGCACAAATTTCAAGTTTTAACGGTACTTTACATTTACCGGCTATATTTCGGTGAGGGGCTGTAAATAAAAAAAAAGATTTCAATGCTCAATAATCACAACCCATAAACATCAGGATTCAACAGGAGCATGAAAAATCCTTTAGTCAGAATTAACCAAAAGCTTCAGGAATCGTCAAAGTAGTCACAAAACATCAAAATTTCTGACGTTCTCTCTTTATTTCTGATTTTATTTTTAGCAGGGAAGTAATTAAATTCCTTTGAAATTTTTATTATTTTTGAAAATAATGAAATGTTTGCGTAGAATTTTTAAAAATAATTGAATTCGTCTGGAATATTTTATTAAAATATAGATATTATGTAGATATTTATGTAGATATTGAAAATCAGTGAAATGAGAAAAATTTTTGAAAGTAATTGAAATTTTCCCAATATTTTTATTCAAGTTTTGAAAGTGTAACTAAATTTCAGAGAATAATTTTATTATGTATTTACAAAGGAAATTAAAATTTAGACCAGATTTAAAAAAATTTTTTGAACATAATTGAATTTCTACAATAATTTGTAACTTCTTCAAAATTCAATTTTTTAGTGTTTTTAACAAAAATTCTTCTATACATTCAGTATCTTTACTAATTAATTAAATTATATATTAAACAAATTAATTAATTATAGAAAAATTTTAATTATTAAAATTTTTCAAAAATCTAAGTTGTTTAAAATTTCTGATTAAATTCATTCGAAATTAATATTTTACAAAATTTTAAATTAAAACTTTTTGAAGTGCATCTTTTTATAAAAATTGTAAACGCAACTCTTAAACTTCAATTACTTTTGAAATATTTTAGTAAAATTGTTTATTAAATAATTCCTAAGTAATAATTTTCATTATTTAAATTGAAATTATTATCAGAACTAGGAAAAATTGTAGGTTTTGTATTAGAATTCGTGGTAATTTCATAGTTTAGGAAGCAAACAAAAATGGAGCTGATGATTGAAAAAATATATCAAGGAGTTGAAAAAATACTTTTATTTAAAGTTTTGTAAAACTAATTTTTTAGAAAAAAACACGTTGTTTAACAAAAATCACATTTCCAAATACTCGAACTTGAATTAAATTTTACACAGTTAATGTGATACCACTCTAAACAATAATCGCAATTTACAGATGGTTCTCGACTCCTAATTTCTTCCTTACACTTCGGACACACCCAAACAACATTTTAATCTTTCTGCTTTTTAATCTGTTTTATTATCAAGAAAGCGTCTTCGGTGAAATATTTGGAAAATTTTTTAATCTCCACATCTTCGTGAAGAATTTTGTTAGAAATGCGTTTGGGCATTATTTCCACCTCTTCTTCTCTTATTTTGTAATTATCGAAAATTGCATTAGAAGCAATTTTATCAGAAACAAAACATTTTAATATAATTTTTGCTTTTTCGATATCACTTTTTTCAGAAAATTTTTTTTCTTTTAACTGAACAGGAGCCAAATTCTGATTTTGCTTCCTTGTTTTTGGTAATCCAATTGCATTCAACTTTTTTGACCCCTTTGGTCTTCCTCTTGGTTTAAACGTAGGAGGGATTCGAATGTCTTCTAATTGTAGTGTGTGTAATTTAATTGGGCTGTTTTCGTTTACGTGAAATTTCGGATTTAGAGAAACTACGTTACTAACAATATCATCCTTTGGTACTGGTTGCAAAAAGTCCAAAAAAACCCATGAATGGTCAATTCTAAAAATAAAATTATAGAAATAAATTGTAGGAAAAATTTCTTGTAAAATTTCAAGCAAGAATTTAATTATATGTGAATGTTTTTAGAACACGTAATACAAAAATTTCTCACATTTTGAAAATTGTCTTTTTAACAAAAAGTAAAAATTTATCAAGTTAATCGTAGATACTATATAACAATAATAGATCAGATTTTAGAACAAAATTAATAGATATTTTTATTAACTTTTGTTTACGCGGGAAAGTTGTTATCATTTAAAATTATGTAATATTTTTATCAATTTATAATTTAATAAACAAAATATTTTTTATTAAAAATTCACCTGAACACTTTGTTTTAAACTTTTATTATTTATTCGGTGTCTTAAAAAATATTAAATTATATTAAATAAAAAGATGTAGGTACTATTTAAATTATTAATTGATATAAGAGGCATTATTCCTGAACTGCCCCAAAAATAAAAAAAAGTTCTTGGATTTCCTTTATACTTTGGAAATATGTTACCCTAGTAGGTACAAGTTACTACACCAATTTACAGGTCCAACCCCCCACTTCAATCAAAAGGGTGGGTGGTTGAAATTTCAGCTTCAACTCGAACATGCATTCTTTAAACATTTGTAGTTTCTACTTAAATTATTCAATTAAAAAAAGTAAGTAGTGTTTTAGAAATGTTTTTTTGTGTACTTTTAAAATATTTTATTTATATAATAGAAAAAAAAATTTTTTCGCAAAAATTTTTTAAAATAAATAGTTTTTTGCAATTTTGTGCAAGTTCGGTAGTTTTTATTTTCTTTTTAATAATCTCAAATGAAAGCTTGGGAATTTCCCTAAAAGAAGATATAAGTCTGAAAATGGGCCGAAACAATTTGCCAAAGATATAGTGTAATAAGTAAAATTTGTCCGTCCGCTCGCGCACTCCAGCGCGATGAACAGTGGGATTTTTTTTCAACTCACTATTGAAAATTGTCTAGAAACTACAAATTTTATCGGATGTTGATGTTCTTGATTTAAAATTACTAAGAGATCCATCAAAGTCGATTTTTGAATTTTTAATTGTTTATTTTTTTCTTGTTACTCAAAAATTTGACAAATTACAATATTTTTAGAAAAAATCATGTTAGTTTTTTTATTTTTCCATTACACATGATCGAAATCAATTTAAATTAGTCTAGTATGACCACCGGACAATTAATAAAACATAATACAATTTATTTAAATTGTTGCAAACAATGTTAATTAACAAATAGATTACTTCGGACCTTCTTCATAAAAAAATTGGTTTTTTTGCAGACAAGTTTAAATTTATGTCTAATTTAGTAAAAAACTATTTTACAGTTAAAAATTATCATTAATATTAACAATTATATAAACAATAATTAACTTCCTTTGGTATTTGTAAACATTTTCGTCATTTTTTAAACTTTAAATATTTATATCATATGTACATTCTTTCAAAAACTTAAAAAATTTATTTGCTTAAACAATTACATTTGTTATAAACAAATTTTTCATTTTTAAACAAATAATTATCTTTTTTCATCAAACAAAATTTTTTCCTTTTTTATATTTACTATCATAAAAAAGAACTCCTTAATGAAATGGGAATACTATAAATTATTCATTTAATTTTAATAAACATTATAAGTTAAGAAATATTTATATTTTTAATGAAGTAAACCATTATTCAGTTAAAACAGTTTACATTTAAATGCATATAAATAAATATATTTTTTCTGTGAAAAAAGAACAAAGTTAAATATTTCTTAACTTATAATGTTTATTAAAATTAAATGAATAATTTATAGTATTCCCATTTCATTAAGGAGTTCTTTTTTATGATAGTAAATATAAAAAAGGAAAAAATTTTGTTTGATGAAAAAAGATAATTATTTGTTTAAAAATGAAAAATTTGTTTATAACAAATGTAATTGTTTAAGCAAATAAATTTTTTAAGTTTTTGAAAGAATGTACATATGATATAAATATTTAAAGTTTAAAAAATGACGAAAATGTTTACAAATACCAAAGGAAGTTAATTATTGTTTATATAATTGTTAATATTAATGATAATTTTTAACTGTAAAATAGTTTTTTACTAAATTAGACATAAATTTAAACTTGTCTGCAAAAAAACCAATTTTTTTTATGAAGAAGGTCCGAAGTAATCTATTTGTTAATTAACATTGTTTGCAACAATTTAAATAAATTGTATTATGCTTTATTAATTGTCCGGTGGTCATACTAGACTAATTTAAATTGATTTCGATCATGTGTAATGGAAAAATAAAAAAACTAACAAGATTTTTTCTAAAAATATTGTAATTTGTCAAATTTTTGAGTAACAAGAAAAAAATAAACAATTAAAAATTCAAAAATCGACTTTGATGGATCTCTTAGTAATTTTAAATCAAGAACATCAACATCCGATAAAATTTGTAGTTTCTAGACAATTTTCAATAGTAAGTTGAAAAAAAAATCCCACTGTTCATCGCGCTGGAGTGCGCGAGCGGACGGACAAATTTTACTTATTACACTATATCTTTGGCAAATTGTTTCGGCCCATTTTCAGACTTATATCTTCTTTTAGGGGAATTCCCAAGCTTTCATTTGAGATTTTTAAAAAGAAAATAAAAACTACCGAACTTGCACAAAATTGCAAAAAACTATTTATTTTAAAAAATTTTTGCAAAAAAAATTTTTTTTTTATTATATAAATAAAATATTTTAAAAGTACACAAAAAAACATTTCTAAAACACTACTTACTTTTTTTAATTGAATAATTTAAGTAGAAACTACAAATGTTTAAAGAATGCATGTTCGAGTTGAAGCTGAAATTTCAACCCCCCACCCTTTTGATTGGGGTGGGGGGTTGGACCTGTAAATTGGTGTAGTAACCTGTACCTACTAGGGTAACATATTTCCAAAGTATAAAGGAAATCCAAGAACTTTTTTTTATTTTTGGGGCAGTTCAGGAATAATGCCTCATAACAGAATTGACACATAAATTTGATTTCGTTTTTCATTGATTTTCAGTGAGAATTTGTATTTCTTCCCTGACCCTATAAAAAAATTTCAAAGGGATTCAAAGGGATATGAAAAAATTTAATTTTTAGAAACAAAAATTTAATTTAAAATTATAAAATTGTATACCAGAAACCAAAAATACTAGAAACGTTATTAAAAATTCAATTATTTTAAATAGAATTTTTGGAAATTTAAATTACTTTAAAAAATTTAAATAATTTATAAAATTCAGTATTCTTTAAAAAATAAAATTTCAAAAAAAACATATTTTTTTTAGAATTTTAAATAAAATTTTTATAAATATAAGTATTTTAAAAAATTTCTAGCTGTTTTAATAATTTTGAAAATTTGATATTTTTAAAATTAAACAATTAAATTGTTTAGGGAAATGTCAGCGAGTTTTATAAAAAAAGTACACTTTTTATAAAATTCACTGACATTTCCCTTAAAAATTTTATTTTCCATTAATTTCCTGACATGTGGCAACCTTGTTATATTATGTTATATTATATTATTATTTGTTAATTATGATAATTAATAATAGTTACTATTAATTTTTATTATTGCATTATTGTTATTATGAAAAATTAAAAAGTTACTTACGCAGATTCTCGTACGCCCTTTCCCTTAGATTTGAATTTTTTCCCGCCCTTTGAACAACAGAATTTAATTCTGTAATATTTAAGTTTCTCGTCGATTTCTCTTTTTATTTCTTTTTTTTTTACTTCCACTCGCAGTGCAAGAATCTCGAATTGAAAAATTGGTATTTGTTGTCCTTTGGAATTCCTCTATCTTTTGTTTCACTTCATCAAAGGATGAAAAACTGTCACCAAGTTTTAAAATAGTTTCATCTTTTATTTCGACCAGAGTACCTGAAAGAATTGTTTTTAAGTATAAAACTGAATTAATCAAAGAAATCAAAGTCGAGTTACTACAGTAAGAACCTAACATATTTGCATTAACAGGAGTGCCTCAAAAAATTTATTTTTCCCTAACTTTTTCCTGATTTTCAGACAAATCTAAAATTTGTAACTAAAATTTATTTTTAACAATTTTTGAAAAAGTTTTTTGAGAATTTCCAAATTCATTTATTTACAATTTAATTTTACGAAATCTCAATTATTCGAAAATTTTTCAATTAATATATATTAAAGAATAAAAACTTGAACTTCAAGAAAAATTCCTGACGTTTCCCCAATTTTCCTGACCAATTCTACTTTCCCTGACTTCCCTGACCTGTTACAACCTTGATTTAGAATTATTTTCCTTTTGTACATTGTATTTTATATTTACTAGCGCCTCCGTCGACCGCTACGCGGTCGACTACGTTGCTTCCACTTTCCATTTAACACGTAATTATTCTTTAAAATTTTTAACACGTAATTTGCTTTTTCATGTTATTCCTACCTTTAAATTATGATTTTGTTGTGATAAAAAAGTGTAAAAACAACATATTTCATTTGTTTAAATAAATTTTGAAACAAAATGTTTGTGTCAAAATTCAAAAATTATTATATTTGTTCAAAAATAATAAAACATTAAAATATCACTTCGAACGAAAACTGGTTTATAAACAATAATAAAAAAACTGTTACCCTACGTTTTTTTTAATTTTTACTTATTCTTCAGCAAATAAATGTTTATTTATTATTTATACGTATAATATATATGGTTATTTTGTTGTATTTTTAGTCGGTCACAGCAACAACAACAACAGAAACTTGTTTTGTTCCGATTAAGGGAGTATTCTGGTCTATAGGCCTCAATTTCAGGCGTTTTTCCGAGTAGAATAAAAAAGAAAGTTTAACATTTTTAGTATTTACTTTTCTTGCAAGTTGTTTATTAATGTTTAAAGAGTACAGAAAAAATTAGGAAACAAAATAATAAAAAAATTTAAAAGTTATAAACTGATGAAGTGGGGACTGAAAAAAAGAAAGTGCGTACTGGTTGACAGTGTGGAGACTTTTGTAATGTTCTAAAATAAAAAACTCAAAGAAATTCTTGATTATTAAAGGCTTCGCTATGATCGGTACCTTGGAAAAGAAAAAATAAAATTTTTTAGCAAAATGGCGACTATTTAAAAAAAATGGTGTTTTTTGATTCTGTTTTTTAACTTTTTTAAATTTTTTAAAAATAGTAAAAAAAAATATTTTTCAAAATCCAAGGTTCCGACCATAAAGAGATATACAAAGAACATTTCTGCAAAATTTGAAGTAAATCGGTTGAGTATATTTTGAGTTATTGTGTTAACAAGAATTTTTTTCAATTCCCACTTCACCAGTTCATAACTTTTAAAATTTTTGATTATTTTTTTTCCTAATTGTTTTCTGTATTCTTTGAACATTAATAAACAACTTGCAAAAAAAGTAAATATTAAAAATGTTAAACTTTCTGTTTTATCCCACTCGGAAAAACGCCTTAAAATTGAGGCCTCTAGACCAGAATACCCCCTTAAGTATAACTAAGTTAGTGAGGTTACATTTGTTTACAAAGTGCATACCTTGTACATTTAGCACTAACCAGAAATACTACAACATAACACATTCAACACATTATTTTTCAATTGTAGACGCAGCCCAAAAATTACAAAATTAAAAAACATTTAATAAACTTTTATTTATAATATAATATTAAAAAACAATTATTTGCCGAAAATAAAATAAGATTCCAAAAGAAAACAAACAGTGGCCATCTTTCTATCTTGGTTTGACGTCATCCTGCATTTCACGCGTGCGTAGTCTTTTTTAAGAAAGTTCTGTGATGACGTAATATCGATATATCTCTAAAGTTTCGAGAGAATCCGAGTTTCAATAGAAATAGAGTTTCGAGCTAGTTCTTCGATTTTTCTCGAACTTTCTTTTTTAGGAAAGGATAATACATATAAAAACATATTTATTATTATTATTTAAATTTAAAATGTAAATGGATGTATATAGAAAAAAATATATTTGTTTACTTTACAAAAATGGTCACAACTATGGTGCACTCACCCCTTAGAGGAAATAGAGGATGAAACATATGCATTAATTACAACGACTATAAGTAGGGGAGACTGGGGTAAACCCGCGCACAGGGTAAACCCGCTCACCAGCGATTTAACGCGATGAACTCAACTTAAGATGGAGATATTGATACTGTGAATAGTACTTACCATTCAACTTATATTAACGAACTTTCGTTTAGTTTCATGAATTCAACATAGAATCAGAGGCAATCAAATGTTTTTAGAGGTATAAAAAAAAACGTTTTTTGGATTTTTAAGTTTTTCGATCATTATTTTTGAGTCTTAATTTATTTGGCAAATTTTTTTTTGTTGCTATTGGATGTCCTTTTTCGAAGTACATGTATAGTTTTATCTTATTTCAAAAAGATTTAATTAAATTTATTCTGAAATGTGAGGAATACACTCGGGGTAAAGTCGCTCACGTGAAGTCGGGGTAAACCCGCTCACTTAGTTTTTAATTTAAAATTTAGAATAAAATAATTTCACGTATTATATTTCAACAATAACACAATTTATGACTTATTAAAACCAAAATTGTAACTACATTTCACTTTCTCTTAATAAAATATAACACTATTTAAATCCATAGTTGTAATTCATGAAATCTATGTTCATTATTTATTAAACCAATTTGTTGTTTATAGAAATGCTTATATAACTCATTAATTATCAATAATAAATCATACTTAAGACGGGAATAAGACGAATTTTAATATTTAAAAAATAAAACTGTTCCGTCTTGAAAAGATAAAGTGAGCGGGTTTACCCTGGAAAATTGTGATTTCGAAATTTGGTATTTGTTTATTAAAAAGTTTCTCTAAGTAAAACTAAAAAAGATAAATCAAAAACTCTTTTTTATTTTTTTAGTAGAAATCATAAGCTTTCAAATGATATAAATTAACTTGGATTTAGAGAATAATTTCCTAGATTTTTACCGATCTGAAAAAAAGTGAGTGGGTTTACCCCAGTCTCCCCTAATAATAAACAGATGAATTATCACTCACTTAATAATCAAAATATTTTTTTAAAATTAAATAACAAACACCGCTTGCCGGTAGACACTTACACTTTGGTTGCTGCTTGGTTCAAAACATGCTTAAACTCGATTTGCTGTTATTCTTGAAATTGTCTGCTGGTCGACGAATATCGATAATTCGATAGAATTAAACTACGACCACGGTACGCCCGCTAAATTTCAAACTCATAAAAGATTTTTACTATGTAAAACTGATTCATCACAGTTTAAAAAATTAATTTATTATTAATATTAAACAAATATATAAATTATTATTTTGAACTAAATAAACATTGAATATTAAGTATTATTTTTTGAAATATAAATTACTTATAAAATAATTTTAGACTATTATTACAAAGAATTTATACTTATTACATATATTACTTTAATTTCTAATATAATCAAGACACGTAAAAATTTAATTATTAATAATATTATATTACTTTTTTAATATTATTCATATCATAATTATCATTTATATAAACTTTTTTAATTATTTTTAAAATTACCTATTAATTTTAAATTTATTCAATTATAAATTCTGTAAAAGTTATATCTATTTTATTTATTAAAACATTTCATTACTTTATTTTCATGCAAAATAGCAACCGGATCCCTATTTATATACACAGCCTTTTATTTTAGTATATGTAATCTGGACAGTGAAAAGGGACCTTACGTGCGAAAACAAATTTTCGAGAAAACAGCAGTTAAAGTTTAACTTAGAAAAACCCTTGTAACTTTTTAAATATTAATATTTTTTAATCAATTTAGGCTTATTTTCTTCACCGTGGATCACAGTATCAAAATAAAAAACATACAAGTAATGAAATTTCTTTTTAAATAATTGTTTATATAAATTAATAACAAACTCCCCAAACATAGGAAAAAAAATCTAAGTTTTCTAAATAGCAACAATAAGTATAAATAAGTGACACATGTTTGTAAGGGTTTTCGAGGTCACTGATTACGAATATGATGTTAAATTGACAATTTGACAGTTGACAGCTGTCAACTTGTCGAAAAAGTGATCGTTTTTTGTAAAAAAGACAGTAATAAGGTTTTTGAGGTCGTTGATTACGAATATATGATATAAAATTTGAATTTTAACTGTTGACAGTTGTCAAAGAAACTGTCAACATTTCTAAATAATAAAAAATTATCGTCTTCGTTATTTTAATTTGTATAATAAAAAAAATCAGTTTTTTCGTGTTTTTACTCTTGTTTCTTTTGACTTTAAAATTTTTTTTTTTAAATTTCTAATCAACTTATGACTTTTTGGTTTTCACCATCTTAAAGAGCGTTTCAAACTCTATCCGAATCAACAAAAAAGTAAAAAATGATTTTTTGACACGTATGATTTTTTTCATAGACCAGGTCACATATGTAATTTAACATTTTATTATTCAAAAAGTCGCTAGGATAAACGAGAAAAAGACTTTTATATTCATACTCCATAATAACTTTATCAATTTATTAAAAAACAAGAATTTTTCAAAAATTATTCTACTTTTTTTAATTTTAATTTAATTTTTTTTTTTTTTTTTTTAATTTTTTTAATTTTTTAATTTTTTAATTTTTTTTTTATTTTTAATTTAAGTAGAAATAAATTCCCAAATGAATTCCTAAGTAAAATCCCATGTAAATCCCCACGTAGGAAACCACATGGAATCCTACGTAGTATTCCACATGGTTTCCTTAGTAATGTTAAAGATTACTGTCGCTCCTATACTTTCACCGCTAGGTGGCGAAAGTGACTTCTCTCGCTGTTGAGACGATTCTGGAAGTATATAAAAGCTGAGAACCTGTAGCAGAGAGGACGTGTTTCAAATGATCGTTTTTTTACTTTTTTGATGTCTTGTAACACTAATACTATTTATTATTTAATTTTTTATTAAATAATTTTTAATCCTTTGAAAATTTCTTCATTTGATCTTTAATAAAATACTATGTGATATCTCATTAAATCCTAGGTGAAATCTTGCATGAAATGCTATGTCAATTCCCATATAAAATCCTATGTGAAATCCCTTGTAAAATCCCAAGTGGATTCCCATGTAGGGATATTCAATAAGGCGGATAATGTTTTTCACATGGGATTTGGTTTAGGATTTGACATGGGAAAATCATTATAAATAAATGATACTGTTTTTCACTTGGGGATTGACTTGGGAAAATAATTATAAATAAATGATACTGTTTTTCACATGGGATTCGGTTTAGGATTTGACTGGGAAAAACATGTGGGATTTGATATGGTTTTATGCATAAATGAACTGTTCAAATTCCCCATGTCTATTCCTAACTAAAATCCTGTCTCAATTTCCCATATGGTTTGACATGGGAAACCACATGGTAAACCACGTGGTTTCCTTCATGAAAGTAGGGTTTTACATGGTTTTTGACATAGGATCCCATGTGGTTTCCCATGTGGTTTCCCATATGGGGATTTTCAATAGGGATAAGTCGAACTAGGCCAGTCGAAACACTCGGATAATTGGGTATTTCCTCTTCTGACGCCACCTCGGATCATAGAGTTATTAGAATAGAGTGCGCGAGTTATACCTTTTACCGTGAGAGGCATTCTTAGGCGCATAGAAAGAGACAAAAGCATGAAAGTAGACCCCTTTTCTTACCTTGTTTATTGGCGCATGTGCAAGAATGAAAGTTTTTGGTTAGGTTTTTGTCTAAAAGATCGCATGAAAAATTGTTTTAAATATTATAAATGTTTTATTTTAATTTTAAATTTATTTTAAATTATTTATTTGTCATGTAAATAAAAGAAAAATATAATTGCAAGCAAGCAACAGTTGTTTCGATGCATCAGCTGTTTCACTATCGCGCATGCGTTATTAGAGAAAGAAAGGAAAGGGGTCTTCTTTTCGTATGGCTGTCTCCGTCTATGCGCCTAAGAAACATTTTGGTCGCTTGCGCACTCTATTCTAATAACTCTATGCCTCGGATAAAGCGAGCTCGGATAACAGGGGTTCTACTGTAAGCAATTAAAACTGGCACTTTGCTTATTTTCACGATTTTAAAATGTAAATAACTTCTGCCCAGAAAAATGAAACATTACGAAAATTGGGCAATAATAATAAAATGCTTATTTTACAATAAATATAAAAAATATTTAAAAAATTCTTTTTGTTCGATGATCCTAATATCTTTAAAATTATTCCTGTAAAATATTATAATTTTTTAAGATTAGTCGGCAACGACTTTAGTCGAAATATAATGGAATGGCTCATATGCATATTATATAAATTAATAAAATATAAATTTTAAATTAGGGTAGAGTGGGGTAAAAAAGCCACATTTTTACTTTTGATGCTGTAAAATCTGTATTTAAAATTTTTTTCTCAAATTTCCAATTGTTATTGAAAGTTTTGTTTTTAAGCTTGAAAATTCTTGACGAAAATAATTTTTATCTCATGAAAGGACTAAGTTATAAGAGTTTTACGAAAGCACTGTAAGTGGCTTTTTTGCACCACCTGGTGGGGTGAAAAAGCCACTTTACGATTTTAGCAAAACATGTTATCAATTTAGGTATTTTTATAGTTTTCCTTTATTTATATGACAAATAGTCTTATTTTACAAATATTTTAATAATTATGAAAGAGTTTTTAGCAAGCAAAATTGAAAATTATATTAAATTTACCTGTTTTCGATTTGCACTGACAATTTTTCGTACCTTTCTTAGAAGTTCTCTTTAAGTTTCACCACAGATAATATATTTCGTTGCAACCGTTTATTCATTGTTTATTTTTTTAATGCACTTTGAACTACTTTTTCGTCGTGTTTAATTAATTTTATTAAATAAACACGAGAAATTTTGTAAAATAAGAAGGTTAGTTTAAATAGAAAACAAGTGAATTTCACAAAATATTCAATGGATTTTTTGCCCTGGCTTTTTTACACCCAAGACCAGTTATTAAAAAAAGCAAAAATAAATTGTTAATTCAGTTCAATTTCCAAAAATCAACATTGTATACGTTTTCGGTATACTTTTCTCCTTATGTACAAACATTTACTTTTATTATTCGTTCACTTAATCAGACTGTAATATGTTTGAAAAGTTCACCAAAATGTTTTCAAAAAAGCAACAAAAAATTAAAATTACAATAAAAACAATATTAATCTAGGTACAACATTCAAACTAGATTCAAAAGTTGCGTATTACCTAATAGTATTTATATTCTAAACAGCTGATAAATCGGCTTAATAGTTTTTAAATAAAACTCAAATGGCTTTTTTACCCCACTCTACCCTATTAAATAATTCAATTTTAAAAATTTCTACAAGTTATCCACTGAGAAAAAAGAGGGCGCGTTGCAGCACATTTTCGATTCACGTTGCGCGACTCAACCCTGAAGTTTTATACACACTTTTCTGGAGCGCGCAGCGCACCCCTGATTCGAGGCGAGCTGTATTTCCTTATTGGGGGACATTGCTCGATGCTCGATGACAAGAGAAAGATATATATATATATATAATGTGCAATAAATGAGGTTATGTTAGGATGTATATTTGAGTTTTATTTTAAAATCGACATTTTAAGAATAATGTTATTATACCTAATAACTGAAAAATAGAAAGTAACTTTATGACACATATTTAATTACATTTTATCATTATATTACATTATATACTGAATTAAATCAAAATTTTGGTTGATTAAATTTTTTAGTTCTGTCTATCATATGATATAATCAATTCTATAATTTTAATTAATTTTTCCTCATTGTCAGTGAAAATATTAATTAATTTTAAACTTATTTTATATAAATTTACCACTTTGCAGTTATCTATTTTCAGAAAATTATTTACTTTTTCTCCTATTTAAAGGACATAGGTTATCAAATCTCTATTAACATAAAACACAATTGATAGAGTTTATTAAAGTATGAAATAATTTAAGGTTATTATGATAATTTATTATTAATGCTATAAGTTAAAAAAGTTGATTGAGTTTAATTGCTATAAAAATCTAACATAAAATTGTTGTCTGACATAAAAAAATCATTTTATTCTTCTATATAATTTGTAGTATATTATTAACATTAAAAGTTGCTTTAATAATAATACAAATAATAATATGTAATTTAAAGTTGATTATTTGTTTATAAAATTTTTATTAACTGAAAATATAATTAAATTCTTACATTAATATATGCAAACATTTATTTATATACAAATATTAAAAGATATTTGAAAGAGCAATTTTATAAAAGGTATCGTGATGCAATAAGGTGCATATTTTTAATTTCCGTCGACAAACAAGGCGCGATAACAGGTAAATCTGTTTGTTTAAATTTTTTGTATTCATTATTTTCGTGGTGAACAAGGTAAGCGTGATAGTGATCGTAGAACGTTATTTCACGATATATTTTAATGAGAAAGTAAATTTCGTCATTTTCTACAAAAATTTCGACGACTTCTCCGAATTGTTTTTCAATACCATCTATGTTGGTTACAACGAAGGATCCAACTTTATAAAAAAATCCATTAATGCTGATTTCTTTCTCATATTTGGTATTGCTACTTTCCTGGATTTGTATTTTTACATTACTTTCGCAGTTTAAATTGTTAATCATCTCACAGAATTGTAGAGCTTGTTTGATTGCAATCGTTTTTAAAAGATTTTTAGTCGAACTTGTTGATTGCGCGTTTGCTTTTATTTGCCTATGCCGAGATTCGTAACGCATACTCCAGAAATGTATCACTGGTCCATTTTCTAAAAGAATTCGCGGATAGTGTACCATATTGTGAAACTTAGGTTTTAGATTCGTTTTAAAAAGATGCATGTACAATTCGTTGTGTTCTTTGACTAAATCCTTTAACATTTTGGCATGGTGGCGAATAATTCTAGGCGAAGTGACAATGTCAATAATTTGTCTCAAACACAGGTACAATTTCCAATAGTCGTCATTTTCTGGGATCAAATCACCTATTATTAAGGAAAAATATCGGACGAAACAAAGCATTTCTGAAGCGGACATTTTTAATTTGAGTCTTTTTTTTAATCTATTGAAGGAAATTTGTGGAGGTTTATCGGCTTTTTCCGATATTCCGAAATCAAAATCTTTAATTCGACTATTTAAACTCTCTAGTGTGAAATACTCTTTTTCAAAAATAAATACAAATAATAAAGCTTGCATTACATAGATGCATACTCCCTCTAGCAAGTCATGCATTAAATCCACAATTAAATTTCTTGTAATGTGAAAATTTTTTACTTCATTAAAGACACAAGGTTCTTTAATGCCCGTTTCAAAAATGTTTGCTTTTTGAACGTCCTCGTCATAATTTTTTTCATTCCTTAATTCTTTTTCGTCCTCTTCTGTTTGAGATTGAGACACACTTGAAGTTACTCTACAAATCCGACACCATATATTGGCATTGAAACTTTCAACTAAACCGAGTATGGAATTTAGGCCTAAATTATCGCCAAGGATGAGAATTAATTGAAATTTGACATTTTTTACAATTCCATCAACGTTAATATCAATGCCTTTATCGCGAAGAAAATTTAATTCGTAAATAAGTCTTTGGAAAACTTTTTTATTGTCCGAATTTTTTTTATCTTCAGAGTAAACAATCGTTGAAAAAATAATACAGTTTAATTTTGATGCAATATGTGGAGGAAGACAAGCAAGCGATGCATATTAAATGCCAAATTTATTTGTACCGGCATGACTACCTAGAGGATTGCCAACCTCGAGATCGTCATAAAAAATATAAAGCGGCAAAATGATTTCCTCCGTTGCTTTTTTTGCAAAATTTTTCACCCAAAAGTCTGCTTGTATAATATTTGTTATGAGGTAGGTTTCTTTGCTTAATGACTTCATATATTCAAGAATATTATTAAATAATTTGGGAATTTCTAAAAAACATTTTAGCGATTTTCTTAAAGGAATATCAACTCCATATAACAAATCGGGTACCATTAGCGTGTCATTTCCAACAATTTTTTCAGTGAAAGTATTTCCAATTTCAAATTGTTCATAGTCAATAAAACCTATATTTCTTAGTAGTTTGAAGCGCTTGTGTTCAGTCATAAAATTTTTGAAAACTGTACTGTGATTTAGAAAACTTTCTTCAACTTCGCGTAAACATTTAGAGGAAACGTTATTTTCTTTTAAAATTTGTAAAATATCTTTCTTTAATGACACTAGAAATATTGTTTGAATAAATTTATTTATAAAGTCAACGACATCTTGAACAATTTTCCGAGGATATACAGGGTCCGCATATAAAAAAATGAAAGTTAAAATGCTGTTAAAAATCGCGTCTTGATTCATTTTAATATATTCTCCGATTGAAATATAACTTCAATTAATTTTCTTAATTTCAGTAATTAGCTTTGTCACACCTAAATACGTTTTTCCTGAGTTAAAACCGTAAATTGTCAATTGTAAAAACGACCATATGGCGTCGGATATATACGGCCACTTACTAAGGGCAGTCAAACATTTCAAGCAAGTTTCCACAGCTTTTATTAGATCTGTCTGTGGATATTGCTCTCCGTTGATAATTACAAAAACGTTGTAATTTTCTTCAATGTTGCCCTTTAATAATATGTATGGACAAACTTCTAGGTCGAGCGATATAATCCAATCTTCAAATTGTTTTATATTTTCCAATATATCTTCGTTATCCTGAAAACAAAATAAATTTAAGTAACGTAATGCTTCCCTAAAAAGGAAATTATTATCGTTATTGTTTAATTGCAATGTATACCTTTATATTCAACACAAAGGATTTAGAAATTTCTCTTTTGGTGAAGGTAGTTACTTTTGCATTTTTCTTTCCATCCGTGGACTGTCTGATGGTTCTATTGCAAGAAATACAATAGGGTAATAATTGCAATCCCAGTAAAGAATTGTAGGAACCTGAAAGAGGGAAATTAATTAACTTTTAATTACACAGTGAAAAAAGGAATCTGTATATCTAAACTTCATATTTTAATAAAAAAAATTTAGATACAAATAAAATTTTTTGTTTTTTTATACCTTCGTCAAACAAATTTGTATTACTTTGTAAAAATTCCTTGACTTCTTTAAGCCGAAGTGTTTTACTGTATTTTATAATTTTGGTGGCAACTTCGGGCCACTTTTCAGAAAACTGTAAATAGATTTGAGGAAGGATGCTTGCTTCTACAATTTTTTTTGAAATCTGTTCTTCAACTACTTTTTTAAAATCCTGTTCTAGCTGTAAGATTTTGATGAACGTTAATCTTTTTGGACAATAGTGATTATTATTAAATTTGAAAATTAAATAGAAACTTTTAAAATAGTCAGAAAAAAGTTGTTTATATTTAACAATTTCCGCTACTAACCAATAATATCGTCAACGGAGCACGCAAGCAAGAGAAGCTTTTAAAATAATCTCCAATTGATATTGCACTTTTCTGCTTGTTGCCTTCAAGAAGTTTCTTTCGTGGTAAATACTGTTCTTCCCACTTTCGAAAAATTTCAGCTTCCGAAAATGACTCACGAGTAGCAGATTCAGTTAAGCATCGTAAATCATTGTCACCTGAAATAAGTCGGCAATTTATTAAAATAAAACACATTGATTTTATTTTTGCTGTAAAAAATTATTTTGTATTTACTGGTCATGGGAATAAAGCTATTCTCATTTTCTGTATTAACATGAGAGGTACATGCAATATTTGCTAAGCGTAATTCTTTTCTAAAAAATTTGTACGCATTATATAATACTCCAGAATAACCAATAACTTGATTATCAGGAGTTTTATATCTATCCCTGAAAAATAAGTCCGCTTCTTCCGTGAAAAAAAGTTCGTGACATTCTTTACGAAGTTTTTGGAAAGTAGATGCTTCTATTCTGGAATAGATAGAACAAATTTTGATATTAACTTTTTCTACTTTATTTACATATTTAATCAAATAGTGTAACATATTAATTCTTTACTATCCAATAGTTGTCTTCTGAGTTATATTCTTACGATAATAATTGGAAATAGTACTAAGAAACTTACTTGAAGTCCTCATTTTTTTGGATTTCATGTAAAATAATTAGGTCTTTTAACCGAGGATAATCAAGGACTTTAGTCGCTTCATATTTTCCTAAAATTATTCTACCTTGTAAATTTCCCGGAGCATTTAGAAACAGATATAAGTCATTTTCTTTATAAAACGAAGCGCCTATAAAAAATGCAAAATATTTACTAAATACGAATTCTAACAATAACCAGTGAAAAAAGCATTAAAATTAAAATGTTAGTGTGCATAAGTACTTTCAGGTACTTCGGGATTATCTAACTCTCTGTGAACATTAGGACTGATATTTTCTTTTTCACAGTTGATTCTGTTCTCTAATTCCTCTACTACCTCCATGTTTTCTGGAGGTTGAAAAACAATTTCGATCTCCATATTATCTATTGAAAACGACACTGTATAAAGAAAAAATGTTTTAGTCGCAATTATTTAAAAATCATAAATAAAAAATATATTGACAAGTATTATTGATAAATGCTGTCCTTCTTGCAGAAATCGATAAAAAAGCAATCAATAATAATAGTATTAATAATTATACTTATTAAGTAAATAAATATAAATGAATAAAATACATATACTAATAATAAGCAAATATATACAAACTTATAAAAAAGAAATCCTTATTTGAAAAAATATACATCAGTTCTAACCTCAAAACTGTTTCCAATCTAATAATCAATTATTTTTTTGTGCATTATATATTCTTTTATATTCATGACATTACGCATTAAAAAATAATATGACTCTGTCATATTATTTGTAAATAAAATTTATACTTACTGGTAAAAACGATTCATCGACAGCAAAATTATATGACGCACAATAACACTATCCTTTAGAAAAAAAGACATGAGTGAGAAATCTCGAATTTAAATCGAAAATAATCGAATGTACTCTCGCAGTTATAGCAATGAAAATGAAACATAGAAGGGCACACTCACATTTCCAAATCCCCAAATCTAAAGAAATATAGTACCTTAAAAACTCATACATAGTTAGAAGATGGAGCTAGAGTCGCTCTTTTCAATATCATTATGAAGTGGCAATTTTTATTTTATTAACTTAACTTTAGAGGAACTAAATAAAAATTTAGGTAATTTTAAATGAGTCACAATAAACAATTTAATATTAAATAAAAGGAACAATTTAAATAGAAAAAGAGAAGAAAGTAAAAAAGTCGACCGCGAAGCGGTCGACGAAGCGCTAGTATATAATACAATATAATATACCATGTGACTTTGCAACGCGCTGCATTCCTCAAGTCAGAAGTAATTACACGCTCTTCTGCTTTGGGGTGCGCTGCGCGCTCCAGAAAAGTGTGTATAAAACTTCAGGGTTGAGTCGCGCAACGTGAATCGAAAATGTGCTGCAACGCGCCCTCTTTTTTCTCAGTGGCATTAAAGTAATTTTTATAAATTCATAAATTTTATTGATTTAATGTAATATAAGATTATTTGAGGGGCTGATATAAAGTGGTTTAAAAAAACATTGGGAGAAAAAGTGGGATAAGTGACTTGGTAGCAAAAATGGTTTAAAACAATTAAAATATTGATCAATAAGTTTATTACACGAATGACTTGCAAAATATTAAAGTTTTTCTTTACTATTTTAAATATTTTTTGATCATTAATTATAATTAATTTATCCATAAATTACAAAATCATTTTAGCCCGTATTTGCGCCCAAGTCACTTATCCCACTTTTGCTCCTAATTACCACTTTTACTATCAACCCCTCATTTCAAAGTATTACGTTTATGCCCTCACGCATGCTACAAAATTAGCACGAGTGACAGCAAAATGTCTCATTGAGCAAGCACGGTGTGACTCGCACGTCATGTGCCTAAAGTGCAACAAAATCAGAACGAGTGACAGCTAAATGCGTTCATTATACACGCACCGCGTGACTCGCATGTCCTGCGCCCGAAGTGCGACGCATGATTGCTATCTGGGTACTTACTTCCCTATTTGCTTACTTGCTTATTTTCTACATCCTTACTTACTTCCCTATTTGCTTACTTTCTTATTTCCTTCCTGCTCACTTAATTCCTTATTTGCTTACTTTCTTATTTCCTTCTTGCTTACTTACGTCCTTATTTGCTTACGTATTTGCTTATTTCCTTTTGAATACCTCACAATTATTATTTAATATTTCAGAAAGATTAATCTTATATTAATTAATTTAATAATTTCAAACTTGCACTGTTATTCAAAATATGTATATTTTTAAATTTTAACACAAAAATTTAAGAATAATAAGGATTTTGATAAATTATTGTTTTATTCCATTAAATACAAATTTAAACATTTTTCTTTATACACTGAGAAAACTGGATAATCAAATTCAGAGGTTCAAAAAGTGTATGTTTCCTCTGTTTATGAAGAGAGTTAGATAGTCCTTCTAAAATGAATTTTGAATTGATAAAGGAAATCTGGTTGCATATTCTCTCCCATTATAGGGTAAACCAGACGGTAGTCGGCCACTTATTAAGAAAATCTTTTTAATGAATACTGTTTAAAAATTACAATTAAAATCTCTTTAACCCTTTGAGTCATACATTTTTCATTTCATTGAAATCTATTGAAACTGGTTACTCGGGGGTTTTTGGGGTCGCTAAATACGAATCTGGCATCAGATTTTCAAAATTCAAAATGGCGGATCCAATATGGCGGACGCGAAAATAAAAAATGAACAGAATTTGCTTGGAACTCGTTACTCGGGAGTTTTTGGGGTCGCTAAATACGAATCTGGCATCAGATTTTCAAAATTCAAAATGGCGGATCTAATATGGCGGACGCGAAAATGAAAAATGAACAGAATTTGCTTGGAACTCGTTATTTGGGGGTTTTTTGGGGTCGCTGAATACGAATCTGGCATCAGATTTTCAAAATTCAAGATGGCGGATTCAATATAGTGGACGCGAAAATAAAAAATGAACAGAATTTGCTTGGAACTCGTTACTCGGGGGTTTTCGGGGTCGCTGAATACGAATCTGGCATCAGATTTTCAAAATTCAAAATGGCGGATCCAATATGGCGGACGCGAAATTAAAAAATGAACAGAATTTGCTTGGAACTCGTTACTCGGGGGTTTTTGGAATCGCTGAATACGAATCTGGCATCAGATTTTCAAAATTCAAAATGGCGGATCCAATATGGCGGACAAACAAACAAATGACAAACGACAGACTTACACGAACGATTCTCTCCACAGGTAAGTACCGACTTCAATCAAACAAATAAAAATCGACACAATTAACACAAACGATTTCCTCCACAGGTGAGTATCGGCTACAATCGGACAAATCACAATCAACAGACTTACACGAACGATTATCTCCACAGGTAAGTACCGACTTCAAACAAACAAATGACAAACGACAGACTTACACGAACGATTCTCTTCACAGGTAAGTACCGACTTTAATCAAACAAATAAAAATCGACACAATTAACACAAACGATTTCCTCCACAGGTGAGTATCGGCTACAATCGGACAAATCACAATCAACAGATTCACACGAACGATTATCTCCACAGGTAAGTACCGACTTCAAACAAACAAATGACAAACGACAGACTAACACGAACTATTCCCTCCAAAGGTAAGTATCAACTTCATTCAAACAAACGACATTCAAGAAACTATTACTAACGATTCTCTCAACAGGTTAATATAGCTTTTACGTTGAAAGAAGGTATTTTATTGAGTAGAAGCAGTATTATTGTATCTGTTTTTTACATCACATCCTGCATTAAGTTTGACATTTTCAGTTACTTATCGGTTAGCAATTCTTTACTAATATCTACAGTTTGTTCAATCGGATTGTCAAAAATGGTACATTATATTGAGTATCAAAAAATTAATTCTTTTTTTTATAGACAGAAATACTATGAAGAGGATTTTACGTTAAACGAGTTACCTGACTGTGGATTGTCAGGATTCATTCACTTTTGATTTTACTCTTTAATTTTATCCGAACGTTTTGAATCTTCTAAGTTTATTAATAAATTTATTAATACTCATGCCAGATTCGTATTCAGCGACTCCAAAAACCCCCAAAAAAACGAGTTCTAAGCAAATTCTGTTCATTTTTTATTTTCGCGTCCGCCATATCAGATCCGCCATTTTCAATTTTGAAACTCTGATGCCAGATTCGTATTCAGCGACCCCAAAAACCCCTGAGTAACCAGTTTCAAGCAAATTCAGTTTATTTTTAATTTTCGCGTCCGCCATTTTGAATTTTGAAAATCTGATGCCAGATTCGTATTCAGAGACCCCAAAAACCCCTGAGTAACCAGTTTCAAGCAAATTCAGTTCATTTTTAATTTTCGCGTCCGCCATATTGGATCCGCCATTTTGAATTTTAAAAATCTAATGCTAGATTCGTATTCAGCGACACCAAAAACCCCCGAGTAACGAGTTTTATGAAAATAGGTTTGAAATTTCATCTGAAATACTTTTATTTTATAAAATATTACAAAAAATTGTTATTTATTATTAAAAATTATAAAAAAAAATTTCAAAAAAGTAATTGTAAATATAGTTTAGGATCTAATTTGTAAAGAAAAAAAATTATGATTTCAAAAATTAGTAAGGATAAGTAAAAAATGAATTTTTTCTGAAAAAGAAGCATTATTTTTTGTTATTTATTTGTTTATAATATTTTTATTATTAACAAATTGTGAATCAACAGTTTTCTTAGACTTGTTTAGGTATGAGGAACATGCCCGGAAAAAAACCCTAAATTTATTAATAAATATGCCATAGAAATACTGAAAACTGAGAAGGAAAAGGTGGGTCGCTGAGCGACCCACTGTGACGCAAAGGGTTAAAATTTCTTTTATGTGTGTTTGTTCCTAATGGTCCTACAAAACTAGTATACCAATCATGTTTACAAAAAGAAATTTCTTATTCGTTAAAAAAATTTACAAAAAAAAGTAAGAATCCGACAGTAGTCGGCCACCTGAAAGCAATCTTTTTAATTAACACTGTTTTAAAAGTGCAATTCATATTTTTTTTCGAATTCTTTTATGTGATATTGTTCCTTACAATAACACAAAACTATTAAACCAATCATGGTTATAAAAAAAAATTTTTATTCGTTAAAACAATTAGTAAATAAACCAGTAAGAATCCGACAGTAATCTGCCACTTGAAAAAGCTTTCAAAAACCGTACAAATTTTTTTTTCTCATTTCTCAATTACAAAAGCTTTTAGATTTATTTATGATCACCATATATCACTGATAGTGAGGTTAGGTTATTGAAAATGTTTTTTCTATTCTTTTTTGTCGTTTAATATATGAGTTACAAAATAAAAAAGATATAATTCATTAATTAAAACAGTCCCCTTACTTAATATTTAAATAAATTAATTGATTCCTTAATAATTGATTAATATTAATATAATAGTTGTTTATTTTTGTGACATTTAATGTATTTAATTTATGGGTTAGCTTACCATATTTATTCATTCCGCGCAGGATAAGGAAGGGATTTCTCAAGATGCTTAATTTGTCCTTCCGCCATAAACTCATTTTCCCTCCAAGAGAAATGACTCGAATATCTGGTCAGACATCCGCATGCAAACTTATGCATGCAGGTTGCATAATTTCCTATGTCTCTCACTCTTGAACGCTACTTATAGCAACCTGCATGCAAAAGTTTTGCATGCGGAGGTCTGAACGCTCCCTTATTGCGCAAAGTTTTATGGTATTAAAAGTTCTTGAAACAAATATAGAGTTCTATTCTTTTGAATTGACTGGATTGACTTCTATGTCAAAAATTTTCTATGTTTTTCATTTTCTATGTCTATTCTATGTAGTCAATTCAAAAGAATAGAATGTTCGACGAGTAAATATGAAATGTTTATTCATCTCAATAGACTGCTTCCAATTTCAGAAGCGCATTAAAAGGAATACAACTTTTGACAAACAATTTGGAAAAGCCTAATCTTTCCAATTGTCTGTAGGAGCTCCTCTACTTATTGTCTTAAAATAAAACGCAGTGACAGTTATGTTTCGCGTCGTGTGAATTTCATTGTAATTTCAGTGCTAAACTATTAAAATTAAATATTAAAACTAGTGAAAATATGGTTAAAAAACGCAAAGTCCTTACGATAAAATATAAAATGCTCTTACTGAAAGGAATTTTCATATGTTCAATGTTTAACGTCAAGTTTTGAAACCTAACCTCACTTTCTAGTGAAATCTTGAGTGGTAGTGAGGGTAGTGAGTCAATTCAGTGAAATAGAAATTTCTACTGATTTGCTGTAGATTCTGATTCTTTTGAATGCGCATTTCATATTTTTGTGAAGTCAATTCAGAATAATAGATTTTTTTGAAATTTTGGTGGTTCCCGTGGAATAGAGCTCCGAGGTAAATTCGCGCGCTAATTTAAGAAGAATACAACTTTTGAATTCTTTTCAATCCTACGCTTCTTACCGGGGAAACATTTATTAAAAAAAAATAAATCAATATAATGTTATCTCTTTTTATCTCATAGGAATATTTGACTCTTGGGGGGGGGGGCAAGCACCCGTGGCCCCCCTGGATCCGTCACTGGGTGTATTTAAATATTTAGAGTGTTTTCTAATAAAACTCTCAAATATGAACAATTAGTCCCTCCAAATGTTTATTCCAAACCTCCAGTTTTCTCAGTGTAACAATAAAAACATAATTTAAAAATATTTCATAAATTGACCTTAATATAGTTAGAAATGATTCGTTAATATAGATAATTTTTAATTTTGTACAACGATAGTTTATTAATTTGAATCTTTCTCACAAGCGGTGAAATAAAATTGAGATTAATATATAAGGACAGTTGAAACTTTCTGAAGCAATAATTTAAAGCGTGCGATGCCCAGATAGCAAAGGTATCCGGCCCGCTTGGCACGCTTCGGCCGCCACACCGCGTGTAAGCTGTGACGCTGCAATTTAACTAGCCTCTGCTGGCGCACTTGCTGTAAGTTAAACGGGCTAGCAATGGGCTGGAGTATTGCCTTATACATTATCTAGCCCTCGTGCCTGCTATGGGCTAGCAATTGGTTAGATAGCTGAGCGGACAAGCTGTTTGTCTCCGACAATGAAGCTTGAGGGTTCAAATCTTCGAACCGTCAAATTTTTTTTCCGCTTAAAATATTAAAACGGTATTCAAAAGAATAAACTAAGCTTTTTTTCGTCTTCTTCAAATGAAAATGAAAAGAATTGGTCACAAACGGAATTCAAAAGAATTAAAAATTTCGAATTCTTATTAATTCCTTACTTCTTAGGGAGCGTTCAGACCTTCTCATGCAAAACTTATGCATGCAGGTTGCCATAGTAGCGTTCAAGAGTGAGAGAGATAGAATAATTTCCTATCTCTCTCACTCTTGAACGCTACCATGGCAACCTGCATGCATAAGTTTTGCATGAGATCGTGTGACTGTACCCTTACTGGGAATGTATGACATCAATGCGCAAGATATGTAAACTGGTGGAGAATTTAATTTGAATGTGAATTGTCCATCACAGGAAAAATTTTAAAAGACATAACAAATTACATTATAAAAATTGTTGCAAGCAATCAAGATCTTTGTCCAATTTCAAAATATCAGTTTTTAGGTTTATCGCTGAATCTCCTTCTTTCTTGATATGAAGCATTATTTCTCAAACATCCCAGCCCAAAAAAAAGTCTTGGGATTGGCTTCATATTTTGGGAAATTGTTATCCTATATGAAAGTAATAAATTTGCAAAATATTAGTTCTTTTAAAAAAAATTCTAGAAAGTAGTGGAGGTTGAAGTTTTGACATTTTCAGTAACACTGTGATTTTCAAAACCATATAACTTTTATAATACTTTACCGATTTTAATGTTTCTATAATGCATTTAAATCATTTTTCATGTACTTTCTAAAAATTTTAAAAAAAATTTTTTAAAAAAACTTTTAACCTTCTTTTTTTAAAAAATAAAGTTTATTTTTTAATTTTGACCAAAATGGGTATTTTTAAAAAAAATTTTTTTTATTTTTATTGGAAAGCTGACATTTTTAAAAAAAACATATATGTTTCATAGTGGGATGGCCATAAATTTAGAAGATATTTAAAAACAAACTAAACGGCGCGCCCGCGTCGCTGTACGTTACGCTGTCGCTGCGCCGTTGAACGACACAAATATTACTGTTTCCTCTTCATCTGCTTCAGTAAAAGCTCTCTGCATTCTACAGGGTTGAGACTGTCATAAAAATAATGCCTGCATTACTGTTACTAAAAAAAATTTTAAATAATTAATTTTGAAAACAGAAGGGTAAAGCTTAAAAAATTTTTGCCTGAACAATTTTGAATAAATAATAAAATTATAATTATAAATTTAATTGACGAGATAATAAATCATTTTTTCTATTTTTTACTCGGTTTTTTTAGAAACTCCTGGAGTAATTCTTTTTACTTTTTTTAGGAAAATTATCAAATTCAAAAATTCCATAGTCTTCAATATTCTCCAAATAATCGAATTTTGACTGCAAAAGTTCTTTTTGACTAGACGCTAAAATATTGTAAAGAAACCCAAACATTTTACAGTGGCAAAGACATCTACGTTGAGACAGCGAAAAATATTAAAGAACAAATTTGATAATGCTCAAACTATACAAGGGATTTGATAATTTTCCTAAAAAAGTAAAAAAAATTACACCACGAGTTTCTCAACAATAAGAACCGAGTAAAAAATGAAAAAAATTATGTACTATCTCGTCAATTAAATTTAAAAAAAACTCTTTTAACTTTAAACTCAAGTTAACACAGGGGCGGATCCAGCTTTCAGAATAGGGGGTGGTCAGCTCGTGGTCATATATATATATATATATATATATAATTAAATAATAATTAAATTTACCGGAAGACTGACTTAATTTATTAAATTAGTTGTTATTTTTGTTGTGGCCTTTGGTCAAGAATATATAAAAACAACTACAATTAATTTATTAAACTAAATTTAAATAATTAAATCATATATTTCTATTTTTAGAAATAAATAAGGAAAATACATAAAATATAGATAAAACGAAAAATGGGTCACAATTTTCAAAACAAAGAGTACCTATTATTTAAATGACAAAGTTAATTTTTCTGTTCTTTTTAGAAAATTTGTTGATTATTTCATCAATGTCCAGCGTTAAATCTTTATGAATGTTGAGAAGAGCTAATCCTGTTTGAAGCTCTTGTTCCATGGAGGCGCGTAGCTAAGTTTTTAATCTGCGTAGAGTTGAAAATGACCTTTCTGGAGTTGCAGCACTGACTGAAAGAGTAGCCAGTATTATTAAGAAAATATTAATGTTTGGATACAAATTCTTGTCACAGTGATCTATTAGATCAACTACCGAATCGGGGATAGGTGATTTATTTTCTATTTCTCTTTTCCATTTAATCATCCAAAGTCGATATTCGTTAATAATTGAAGTTTCAGTGTCATTAAAAAAAAATTTATAAATTTGTACAACTTTTTTGACAGTATCAATGTCTTGGTCAGAGTATGTCGATTTTGGTAAAAATACTCCTAACTGAAATAAGTCTAAGACATCAGGAGAAAGTCTGTAATTCAGATCATTTACGATGAAATCTAGAAGAGGTATGTAGATTGATCTACGAAAATACGCCTCTACAGTTTCTGCCGGATGATTCGCTCTATGCATTTGTCGTGCATTAGTTCGAGGTGATTTTAATTGTACATCTAATTGTCTTGCTACTTCTTGAGCTTCTGCAAATAATTGCTGAAACACATTTTCTACGTTTTGTCGTTTTGACTTCAACAAGTCCATTGTGTCTTCCAGTGCGTCTGCGGCTCTTTTCATATCTAACTATGGAGTTTGCAAATAACGGCTTAGTGAAACGGTTGTACCTAGAACGTAAAATAAACATAATTATATTAATGATCAAGACATCCGAATCGATATTGACTTCGGATCAGGCAAAATAAGTCGAACTGAAAAGAATAAAATGAAAAACAATGAGTTAATTAATCAAAATATTTTGCCTGATTGCCTGCCTGCCTGGCAGTAAGCACGATTTTTTTGTACCTAAAATATCATTTAAGCATATCGATGATATTATAAAGTCGGAACTGCGTAGTGTTTGTAAAAGAGAATGAGCGTCGCTTGCAGTTTTGCTATCATTCCATGTCGATATTCTTTCTAATGCGTTACAAGTATTGACGAGATTATCACCTTGAAATTGCAAGTGGCCATCATGCCTTTCGACCCAACGTGTCTCACATATGCTTTGAAGTTTTACACCGTTAAATTCTTCTAAGAAAACTTGATGGCGTTTTGCAGATGCATTTGCAAATGCCACGATTTTTTTCATTGTCGCAGTTGCATTTCTGCAGGATGGAACTTTTGAAGAAGCAGACAAGGAGTTATTTAAAATATGATTGTTGCAAGGACAGCGTCCTTTTCTTCACATCCAACCATATTGTAAGCGTCACAGAAACATACAAAATCTTTCCTAATATTGCCATCCTTATAATATCGGAAAGATAAACTCAGCTAATCTATATAAGAAATGTCTGTCGTCTCATCAAACATTAAAGAAAAGAATTTCGCGTTTTTTATGTTTTGAAAAATAGTTTCTTGAATTTCCGCTTTACAAATGTCTATTAACTCATTTTGTACGGTTTTGCTTATATAAGTCGCATTTGAGCTGGCAGTTTTAAAAATTTTTAAAGTTTTAAATTTTAAAAGAGCTGTAAAATTTCCTTCTGAAGCTGCGACTACACTTTCATCATTATTGATAGTGAGCAACGGACCATTGTCTCTGTGCCCGCGCAGAGCTATATTTTGATGTCCACAAAATATTATTGTTTTTATAATTGGTCGTAAGCGTTCTCTGTTTTCAGCTATTTGAGCCATTCGTGAAGTGACAATTTTATTAGCAACATCAAATTCAGGATTTTTATAACTCATTAAAAAAGCTATCCCTATTTCAATTGACATCCGATGGTACTGCTTGCTTTCGTGTTGTATTAATATACCTTTTTTCCCCATTAAACGATCAAAAACTTTTAGTGGTTCCTTAACAAGTCGTCCGAGGTCTGATCTAGCAAAATCTTTTCCAGTAATAGCAAACAATGTGCAGTATACACAATAAAGCCCTTGATCCTTATGAGATAACACAAGCCAATGAAATTTCTCAAGATGAGATCTTTGAGCAAACTTTTTGCATGGCTTTCCTAGTTTTTTTACAATGTTATGTGGAAAAACATAATTAGATGGTGGCATCCAGTGTCGTTCAAGCAATAAATGTTTTGTATAATCAGATAATTCATTCATGTTTTGAACAATATAATTTCCAATATCTGAAGAAAAATCAGAGTGCAACGAGTCATTTGATAATTCACATAATGTTGACTGCACCTCTTGCTCAGGCATATTGGAAACCAACTTTACATCACCATGCTCAAGACAAGCTTCATCATTGGCAATATCGGTTTTCACTGAAAAATCCTCCATCAATGTTGCAGTAGAATTCTCATCAACTTTTTGTTTTTTAATAAAATACGTGCTAATATCTCGTATTGAACTCGCACTACGTTTTGAACCAGCACCATTATTTATCACATTATTAGCCTAAATCAAACCAAAAAAAGGGGTCATTCAAAAAAAAACAATACACTTCATAAAAAAGTAACAATATTTCATGCAACAAAACAAACAATCTTTAAAGAAATCAATCCTTATTAATAAAATCAGACTTTTGTCTGTACATTGCATAGAATTCAAAATTTCTATTATATTCCTTCTTTTTACACTCTAAGGAATGCGAAAATACTATTAAGAAAATTATGTGTGTATGTGTATATGTGTGTATGTGTGTATGTGTGTATGTGTGTATGTATGTCCGCAAATTTTCGACCGCGTATCACGGAAAAACGGTTCGATCGTTTGAAGTGAAACTTGGCAGTCTTTTAGGCATTAGCCTAACTTAAAATCCTAACTTAAAATTAAGTTAACGTACCATTTTTTTATTCTTTAAACCTTCAGACAAAATACATTTCTTCTTCTTTAATGTTCTTTTAATAAATCAGGTAGAAGTATGCAACAGAATTTACCGAGGTTATGTTTTTATTTGGTTGTCAAAGTGTTAAGAGCACGATCAAACTATGCCAGGTACGACTGTGAGCACACGAAACCTTTTCACGCTGTTTTGCGCACACCAGAAAAACAGAGCTTTCTAATTGGCCAGTAATCTTTCACGGTAATATTACAGACCAATCAGTCAGCACGAATTCAGTCCAACTCGGAATAAATGTAAGAACGGAAAGAATGACAGCTTTAAAGCAGAAGGTAGAAAATAGAAATGAATGAAAATAAATTTTTGCTGTCCTTTTTTACATATTTCATGCAACCGATTCTCACAAATCTGTTGTAAATTTTGTCTGACATAAAAGTCCAATTGCCTGAAAGTGCTAAAAAAAATTTAAATAAACTTCGAAGGGGGTGGTCATGACCTGCAAACCACCACCCTGGATCCGCCACTGGGGGCATTGTATTTCAAAACGGACCCCCTTGTAAACAATTACCAATTTAAGGCTATTTTTAAATAAATATTTCTCCTATTTAAATTAACCAATTAAATTTTGTTACTAGCAGTTTTTAAAGATAAATTCTCAAACTTTATGATAGTAAATAGCTTTTTTCAAAAAATAACGTAATTCAATAGAAAATTTAATTTGAAGGTTAAACTTCTAAATATCTTAAAACACGTTATATCCGATTTTAATAAAATTGATGTCAAAATAAAGCATAAATCTTATATTTTTATTCCTGTAAAAATGATCTTCGACATTTCAGTGGATTTTGAGAAATTAATTAACATTCACAATCGTTTCAGAGGTTTAAATATGTATAAATTGAGATCCACATATTAAATACGCAGCATTATTTGCTTTTTCATTGACCTAAAATTGTTAATTAAAAATTTTTTTTAATATTTAAAAAAATTTTAATCATTGCGATGGAAGCAGCATTTTTCAATTTTGTTATTTATTATTTATTATTATTAATTTTTTTTATCATTATTTTATTAATTTAGCTGAACAATAAAAATTGTCCACTATTATCAAAATTTTATAAAAACAAAAGCTACTCTATTTAATAAGTGGTTCTCAATTTATTCATATTTCAACGTCTGAAACGATTGTGGATTTTAATTAATTTCTCAAAATCCACTGAAACGTCGAAGAATATTTTTACAGGAATAAAATTAGAATATTTATGCTTTATTTTAACATCAATTTCATCAAAATCGGATATAACGTGTTTTGAAATATTTAGAAGTTTAAACTTCAAATCAAATTTTCTATAGAATTACGATATTTTTTTAAAAAAAGCTTTTTACTATTATAAAGTTCGAGAATTTATCTTTCAAAACTGCTAGTAACAAAATTCAATTGGTTTGTTTAAATAGGAAAAACATTTATTTAAAAATTGCCTTAAATTGGCAATGAAATGGAATGCCTCAAGTATATACTCTAGGGTGTCCGTTATTTCACAAGTTAGCTATTTTCATTTGGGTATCGTCAAAATCGTTTCTTTTTGACCTAAAAACAATTCTAGAAAGTAGAAAAAATTTTTACGATGCCGTTTAACCCTGCCTAAATAACAATACTTTTCCCATTTAATTAACAAGGGATTTTTGCACTTTTTAGAAAATCTACTTATTTATTCATTTTTATATGGTATTTCATTGAAAGTTTCTTGTTTTATGCATCCAATTGGACCATAACAATAATTTCAATTCATAAACTATCCAAGAATCACACAGTAGACTAAATCCATTTCAAATCAGGCAGATCGACTAACTTCATGGTTATAGAAAAAAAATTGTTTTGCTTGTAATTTTTTTTCTTTTCTTCTTCTTCTTCTTAAATGACTTGAGGCTTAGCCAACTGTCAGAACAAACACTTAGAAGAATAAGAATTAAGTATCAAAAGTGTCCATGAAATTGATTAATGTGAACAAAAAAATGTCATCAGACGCAATTCGGTAAACTATATAAATCTATGACGGTCGATGAACACGTGTTGAGAGGTAAAAATGTGAATTAGATATTTATACTATTGCATATATGAGTTTATAAGTTTATAAAAAGTCAGTTAAGAATCATTTCCTCCGAATACTTGAAGTTAGACACTTTAGAAATACAAATAAGTCAAAATTAGATAACTATAGACATTGTGAGGTAAATCCTCACTTAAATTGATGCTTGAGAACTGTACTTGGAAACGGTCAAAACCGAACCGATTTTTTTTTCTTTTGAGTATAATTTAATTTTTTTTTTGGGTCTTGTAGATGGTCTTGTCCTCTTCACAATCCAGTTTTAAATTTGAAAAAATATTTAAAATGATAAAAATAGGGGATGATTTTCTGAAAATAAATAAGATAAATTTTCTCAAAAACACCACCTTTTTGTTATCAAATTTTTACTACAAATTCCTAAAATAATTAAGAACATTTCCTATGAATTTCAAGCGGGCTAAACCATTCTGTCAATCAAGAGAATTTTTTTAAATATTTATTTTTGCAAATTTTTTAAATTGTTAACTTGCATTTTAAATATTTTTTCAAATTTCAAACTGGATTGTGAAGAGGACAAGACCATCTACAAGACCCAAGAAAAAAAATTAAATTATACTCAAAAGAAAAACGAGACACCCAGATTTGTCACAAAACTAGTTTACCGATATACATTCAAACGTACAAAAACGTTTTGTCGCTCAAATAACCATCTCCAAATCATAGGCTCCAAATATTAATTATTCTGACAGTTGATAAAAAAGTGAGGTTATGTTGAGGAAATGTTTTGACAATGATAGCGAAATCATAGAGATTTTTAGATTTCTAGCGAATCTTAGGTTGGTAGTGCTGTTTATAACTATTGCTATATATATCTACGCCTGCGCAAATGAGTTTATCGCAACGCGTTTTTGCAGTAGTCTGTGTGCTACTATTCTTGATAAAAACGTCGACTCATTCTGTCCTTCTCACTTGGTTCATCGCAGTCGTTACATTATTTTTCTTTTTCGTACTCTGCACGGAGAGAAATCTGTTGCTACTATTGCTTGCAGAATCTTTACAAATTTTATTAGTCACTGCTGAATAGAATTTTAGCTTGAGGTTATAATAATTTATATGGGGCAAAATTCCTCAACTGTCCAGGTCAAAAAATGAATTTTCTCTAAACTTTGCTAAAATGTTACTATTATTAGTAGAAGTGTAAATGTAAATTTTTTTTGAATTTGATAAAATATTTTTTGAGTTATGAAGTTTCAAAATTTTGATTTTTTTGAAAATATCTTTTTTTCAATTTAATATATTGATAAGTAAAATTAATCAAATTTAAAGTATGAATAGTGATTTTTAAAGAGGTTTTCACGGGCTATAAGCTGGTGATGAAAAAAAAGTTGTTTTCTTTCAATTTGACCTTGAAATTCAAGGTCAAATTCTTATTTTAATATATCTCAAAATCGATGTTTTTTATTTTTTTCTAACCTATCCCAATCGAAAGCTCATAGGAAAAAAGGTAAGCTTTCGATTGGGATAGGTTAGAAAAAAATAAAAAACATCGATTTTGAGATATATTGAAATTAAGAATTTGACCTTGAATTTCAAGGTCAAATTTAATGAAAACAACTTTTTTTCATCACCAGCTCATAGCCCGTGAAAACCCCTTTAAAAATCACTATTCATACTTTAAATTTGATTCATTTTACTTATCAATATATTAAATTGAAAAAAAGATATTTTCAAAAAAATCAAAATTTTGAAACTTCATAACTCAAAAAATATTTTATCAAATTCAAAAAAAAATTTATATTTACACTTCTACTAATAATAGTAACATTTTAGCAAAGTTTAGAGAAAATTCATTTTTTGACCTGGACAGTTGAGGAATTTTGCCCCATATACGAAATCATCTATTTAATGTAATGGAGAGTTCGATGCAATAAAAACAAAAAGCAGCTGCTAATTTTGCACGAAATCTTTATTATAAATATAAAGAAAACGTGCTATAAAAGTATTAGATTCTTCTTATAAGAATCGCTCGAACTCCGACTGATTTTCAGGCGGACTTTATACAACACAATCTTACCTGCGTATACGCACATATATATTTCTCTGGATGATTTCGAGGAACGGAACGCGTACAACGCGGTGACGTTTGCAATAACATAACCTAACAATTTTCACATGTTGCTTATACATTCAAACACGAATAAAAATGCAATAATTTTTAACTAATATTAGTTTTTTGCAGTAGTCATACTTACTATTAAATAAATATTATATTTTTATAACAGCAACAAGTATTAAATACTATCACTGCAAAAACAAGTGTCTCATTTTGAGACGTTTTGTCCCATATTTGAAACACATAAGATGTCTTAGTCCACATATTTGAAACAGATATGTGTCTCATTTTAAGACGTTTCAAAGTGTCTTACACATTTAGCACTGCATTTTGAGACACGAAATGTGTTTCGAGTATCCGTCTCACACTAAGAAGACGATTTACGTGTCTTATACGCATTGAGTTACCTTTAATGTCTTAAAATGAGACACGAGATGAAATTAAATGTTTCAATATAAAACAGATTTTGTATCTCAATGGTTTAAACACTTAAAGCAACTAATTTTAAGACACGAGTGAGATACCAGTTTTTGCAACATATAATATATAATGTTTTACAGGACAGAGAAATATCAAATATAGAGAGAGAGAAATATATGTGTGTGTGTGAGTTATATGTGCGTATACACAGGTAAGATTGTGTTGTATAAAGTCCGCCTGAAAATCAGTCAAAGTTCGAGCGATTCTTATAAGAAGAATCTAATACTTTTATAGCACGTTCTCTTTGTATTTATAATAAAGATTTCGTGCAAAATTAGCTACTGTCTCTTATGCTTATTGCATTGAAAGTATTTTTACAATAAGTATATGAATCCATGCTAAAAAAAATCTGTCCGCGCAAGCGCGGACACATTCTCATCCGCGCTTCGCGCGGGGACTCGCTTCGCTCGCAAGTTTCAGCGCGCCTCGGGGCGCACGATTATTGATCGTCGCGCTTCGCGCTCCGGCGATTATTTCGCACGTCGCGCTTCGCGCTCCGTGTGTTTTTTGAAAATTCGAAAAAATACGAAATTTTGAAAATTTGAAAGTTTTATATTTTTGTCGTTTTTTGACGAAATGAGCTGTCCAACGAACTCAGGCTTCATTTTAATGGACTAAGAAAGCACCCCAAATTGCAAGTCGATTCATTAAAATTTATTCGAGTTATCGTCGAGACAAAATTTTCTACAGACCAACAGACAGACAGACAGACAGACAGACAGACAGACGGACAGACACTTTTCTAAAAACCATTTTTTTGGAATCAGGGGGTCATGAAACGTAAAGATTTAGCAAAATTAGACATTGCTCAAAATCGCACAAATCCAAGACTTTCTCATTTTTGATGAGAATGTAAAAAACAAATATTACGAAAAAATTCAAAAACAGCAAAATTTTCGGATATTTTGAGTTCTTTTTTCTTCCTAATTTTGTATATTTACCTAAATTTGGCATCTAAAAGAAAAAAATGAAAGTTTTGACATGTTTTTAACTTTTTTTAATGTTTCGGCTAATGCTTCACTCACTATAAATCTCAATTTTTTGCACTTTTTTGGGAAAAAAATTTATAACTTTTTTGTTTTTTGTTGTACAAAAAAGTATCTAAAGGAAAAATTGTTTGTTTTTATTCAAAATTTAAGAAGAAAAATAAAAAAAATTTTTTTTTTTTAAATTGTAAAAAATCCAAAATTTTGAAAATTTCAAAATTTCAAAAAAATTCATAACTTTTTTGTTTTTTGTTATTCAAAAAAGTGTCTAAAGGAAAAGTTGTTTGCTTTTGTACAAATTTTAAGGAAAAAATTGGAAAAAAATATTTTTTTGAAAATTCGAAAAAATACGAAATTTTGAAAATTTGAAAGTTTTATATTTTTGTCGTTTTCTGACGAAATGAGCTGTCCAACGAACTCAGGCTTCATTTTAATGGACTAAGAAAGCACCCCAAATTGCAAGTCGATTCATTAAAATTTATTCGAGTTATCGTCGAGACAAAATTTTCTACAGACCAACAGACAGACAGACAGACAGACAGACAGACAGACAGATCGACAGACAGACACTTCGCTAAAAACCATTTTTTTGGAATCAGGGGGTCATGAAACGTGAAGATTTATCAAAATTAGAAATTTCTCAAAATCGCACAAATCCAAGACTTTCTCATTTTTGATGAGAATGTAATATAAGAGAAACGTTAAGAAATTTAAGTAATGTGCTCTTTCGAGTAATATTAGCAGCAGATTTCTCTCCGTGTGGGGTAGTCTTATTTGTACTACGTACGAATAAGAGCTCTTATGACGCTCTGTTCAAGAAAAGGCAGTTTTCTACTTATCTTCGGAGTACCAAAAAACGCCGTTTTTATGACTGAGTTATACAAAATTAATTAATAAGTAGATTTAGCAAAATAATCAGAAAAATCAATAAAAATGAATATTTGTTTCATTAAAAAAATTCATTTATTATTAATAAATTTTTCGCGATAATATGAAAATTTCTCTATCTAAAGGAATCATAATAGAAGCAAAATCAAGCATTGCTGATTAGTCAAAGAGTATTATAAACAAAATAAAAATTATTTTCTAAAAAGTGCAAAAATCCCATGTTAATTAAATGGGAAAAGTATTGTTATTTAGGCAGGGTTAAACGGCATTGTACAAATTTTTTCTAGTTTCTAGAATTGTTTTTAGGTCAAAAAGAAACGATTTTGGCGATACCCAAATGAAAATAGCTAACTTGGGAAATAACGGACACCCTAATATAATCTTATACGCGCGTCGATCTTCCCAGCCGTTTAAGCTGTTATAAGTGTCATGGCGTCGCGTTAGTAGATCAAAAAGCGTGTTTTGTACTGTATGATATTAAGTGTTTGTTTAAGTTTAACTGTCAAATTTTTGTAGTTTATTGTAAATATTTTTAACCAATAAATATTTATCAGTAATAGACAACATGAATCAATTAAAACTGGTTTAAACTCACACAGCACCGAAATAATTTCTAAAAATTTATTTAAGATAATACAGGGTGTCTACTAACCGGGAATTAATATAAATTTTGTGAAATTCAACTGAAAATAATAAAGAATTTCATTAAAAACTTTTTAAAAAATCGAATTTTTAAAGTATTTTAATTGAATAATTAATAAATAATTGAGTTTTATAAAGTGTCACATTCTAATGTATTCATGTTAGTAATAAATTTGTTTGGATTGTACATATTATTTTGTGACATATACACACACATACATCTGGACATTTGTTTAGAATTTCGCTGGTTACGATTCTAATGAAAATTCACGAGAAACAAGATTCAAGCAAATCTGTGTGATTTTTTCTTTCGCCATTTTGAACTTTGAAAATTTAGCAAATTTCATATTTGTTATCAGCGACCCCAAAAACCTCAGAGTGCCAAGTTTCAAGTCATATCTAGTGATTTTTAATTTTTTTCGTCCTCCGTATTGAATCCGCCATTTTTAATTTTTAAAAACTAATACCACATTCGTGATCAGCGACCCTGAAAACCTGCGAGTGATAATTTTCTAGCCAATTAAATTTTGAAAAAAACACAACACTTATTTTCAACATAACCTAGTGGCCGCCATTTTAAAAATTTTAAAAAATCCTTTTAGGATTAAATCAAAATGTATCTCATATGGGTAGTTCTACAAACGAAGGACGAAAATGAAGAAAATTTTGGCACAATATTTTCTTTACGTTCAGGTTTTAAAAAGTAGGTTAGATTGAAGTTAAAAGTATTATCAAAGTTACCTAAAAGTGGCAAGTCAACAAAATAAAAATTGTAAATTTTACATCTTAAGCACATGTGAATTCTGTCAGAAAGTGCCAGGAAACTGAGAATTTGGTCATTTCTCGTCAAAAAAATTGAAAAATAATGCTTAATAACAAAATAAAGAATACTGGTCAACAGGGAATAAGGTTCTACGACACCTAGAACAACAAAAGTATAAAAACATAAAATATTTTTTTTTAAAATGCGTGCCAGGAAACTGAGAATTTGTCTGACCAAATGGCCATTTCGGTCACAAAGTACACAATTTTAGTTAATTGAACTGCAAGTTAAATAAGATGCAAGCGATATCATATTTAGTTAACATTTACTAAGCACTGTGAAAAATGGTGAATTAATCGGACTGAAAATTCTTAATAATTTTAAGGTTTTTTATGATGCCAGGAAACTGAGAATTAATTCGATGGACAAAATTCAAGATAATATTTTTTAAATAAAATATCAAGTAATGTAACAATTATATAAATCTTTGTAAAGTACAACTATTTGAAATTATTATCAAAGTGTAAATTTGTATTTAATCGCTTATAAATAATATTTATATAATTTATTAACTTTCATTTTCACATTGGGGCATGCCAGGAAACTGAGAATTTAGCACTTGAATGCTTATTTTTTGCAAAAAATATTTTTTGAAGCCGGGTAACGTTTTGTGGCATAATAGTAATCATTAAGTACTACAGTTCCCATTGAAAATAATTTTATTTCTTTCAAAATTAACGTAAAAAAACCTTGGACATCATATATTCCCTCGTTTGTAGAACTACCCATATAAGACTATTATTTCCCAAGGTTTCAAAGAAATCAGAAGACCACTTGCAAATCGCTTTTTTTCTGACGGAGACTTACCCATATGTTTATTAGATGTGTTATATTTACAGTGTATCTTGTTTGAATGTATGTTGGTTTGTGTATGTGAATGAACTGCTGTTTTTCTCTTCAAATCTCTGAATTTTTTTTCTTGAGTGCACCCCGAAATTTTCCCGAACTCAACAAGAGTTGTTGTCGTACGGTTCGTATATTTTCACTGAACATGACAAGAGATTGTTAGATTTACCTTATAGTTTCTACTGGTTACAATATTAGAAAAATTCAATTCAGGAATGTTCCCTGAATAAATTTTTTCCGTGCAGCATGGGGCAAAAAGTTAAGAAAAACAAAATTTTCAAAAAAGGACATAACATGTATTTTATGCGAAAATATCAGAAACTTTTTTATTGAAAGTTGTAGAGGATAAGTTGCCCTACAATATTAATATATAAATATTAGCGTCTAAGCGGATTATATTGTCTAAAAAAATCATTTATGAAAAATTTAACCTTTCGCCCAGTCTCCCCTATGTACTATTTAAATAAAAAAACGCAATTCGTAAAATATTTCCGTATATGAAAAAAAAATTTTCCAACTTCATGCGCATTTTTCACCATTGAGAATGGTAAGCTCCCCTTAGTTAGTTTACTTACAAACAAATCTGGTTAGAATTTCAAACATGATAATCCAAAGTATTCTAATTTTGTAAAATTTTAACAGGTCTGGAAGCAGAATTGTTTTACGTACGAGAGGGTGAAATAAATGATTACGCAATTAGTTTCGTTGTTCCAGTACCAGCACACATTTCCAAGTTGCACTTTACGTGGCAAAATCTTGTTGGCAAACCGGTAAGTTAAAAACTGAAGAAATTTTGTCATTAATTTTCAAATAGTGCAAAAATATTAATTTTCTGCAAAATGTTCTGTTCTTTGATCTTAATATAATTTCTACTGTAATTATCAAATTAATTAAAGCTTATAATCAATTAAATACATTTAATTCGCGCCCGTACGGACTGCTAGTACTGCTGGTCTGTACCGATTCGGATCCCAAAATGCAACCAACGCGGAACAAATTAGGCTCCGACTTTCCGATCCGCTTACTTTATTAATGTGCAATTAAATAAATAATTATTAATAAAGAAATAATGTAATAATTTGAAAGATATATTTAACTTGAAAAAATGGGTTTCATATACCTACAATAAATAGTAATGTATTAAATACCTACAATTTGGCCAAAGCAATTTTTTTTTCACTACACCGAAAAAAATCTCGATGGTATTATTAACTATGACTCTATAGTTAATCTTAATCTAGTAAAAGTAATAAGGATTCCTAATCATTATGGTTAGGATCGCTAGGTTGATTCAACAAATTCAAGCCTGGCAAAAACAACCCTGCAAATCCTAGTCAAATTGACTAGGATTTTAGTAATTTTGCCTATTTCCATAATGCGCACGTGTCTGCTTCTGTTCTGACAGTGTTTACCTTTATATCTTCCGCGTCATTTATCGTGATTTCGTAAAACGATTTTTTATCATTACTCGCGTCTATTTTTTGTACATAAAATGGAGTTCTTACATACATCAAAATTGCTGGTTTCTCGAAACCTCTGGAAATATAGATAGTCCATGTTTTAGAAAGTAAACTATTTAATTATATGAGTCAATTCTTTCAGACTTTTTTGGTTAGGTTTCAATATAAATCGTCGAAATTTTTAAGCACGTGGTGACAACATTTTTACTATTTTAATCGCGCAGTGTGTTTGAAAATTTACCTTTGCAATAATTTGTGTATTTAAATTTATTTTCATTTGAATGTCATAAATAATTAAAAATAAATAGTTTTTGACAAGTGTATAAAATTGTGTACTCGAAATGTATAAAACATCATCTGATTAAGTATTGTATTTTGACTCGAGAATCTAGTGTCTATTAAAAAATTAAAATACCAGGTGTATTCCACGTCAGTTCAACACAAAAAATTTTATTAGGTTTTGGGATTCGGTTGAAATTGGGTAGATTATATCCTCTGGTGGTAGTAAATAAAATCCCTAAGCGATTTTAAAAAATTTCAAAAATTGGCGGACATATTGGATTTTTAATTTTTTTGTACCTTTTTTTTGAAAAATATATATCTCTGCTTCTTCTTAACGGATTTTAGTTTATGACCTCTTAAATTGTTCGTATTGAAATATACTTTTATTTAAAAAATTAAAATTAAAAAAATTATTTAAATTTTTTGTTTAAAAAATTAATTTAATTTTTTGAAAAGCCATAGAAAAAATATGCTACCTTCAATTTTGATTATTTTTTTACCATTTGTAGCCATAAATGTGTTGAACTTGTCCTGAAATTTTCATCGTGGGACAGCCAGTAGTTTTTGAGAAAAAAAATAAAACGTAAATCCTCGCATAGCGCTGTAGCGCTCAGTTTTAATGCCGCACGATTGTAAATGGAATTTTAATGAAAGTACGAGTTTTTATTAACCCTAGAACTAAAATATGATTTTTTTATGGACTAACGAAAAACTGGGGTGGTTTGGTACCCCAGATTTGAAACAATTGTAAAAGGTTACCTTTTTTGTAATTTTTTTAATTTGTCAACAATGTGGCTAATTTGAAAAAATTAAACGGATTTTAAAAGGTAAATAAAGATAAACTGTAAGACCTCGGAAACTCCCCCGTAAAAAATAGAAACCTCCTTTGTAATAAATAATTTTTATTCTATTTTAAAATCATTTAACATTTGTATATATTGTACCTAAATAATATTTAAATTTTCAAGTTGCCTTAAACAAAATAAAATTGTCTCTATTTACCTTTCAAAATCCGTTTAATTTTTTCAAATTAGCCACATTGTTGACAAATTAAAAAAATTACAAAAAAGGTAACCTTTTACAATTGTTTCAAATCTGGGGTACCAAACCACCCCAGTTTTTCGTTAGTCCATAAAAAAAATCATATTTTAGTTCTAGGGTTAATAAAAACTCGTACTTTCATTAAAATTCTATTTACAATCGTGCGGCATTAAAACTGAGCGCTACAGCGCTATGCGAGGATTTACGTTTTATTTTTTTTCTCAAAAACTACTGGCTGTCCCACGATGAAAATTTCAGGACAAGTTCAACACATTTATGGCTACAAATGGTAAAAAAATGATCAAAATTGAAGGTAGCATATTTTTTCTATGGCTTTTCAAAAAATTAAATTAATTTTTTAAACAAAAAATTTAAATAATTTTTTTAATTTTAATTTTTTAAATAAAAGTATATTTCAATACGAACAATTTAAGAGGTCATAAACTAAAATCCGTTAAGAAGAAGCAGAGATATATATTTTTCAAAAAAAAGGTACAAAAAAATTAAAAATCCAATATGTCCGTCAATTTTTGAAATTTTCTAAAATCGCTTGGGGATTTTATTTACTACCACCAGAGGATATAATCTACCCAATTTCAACCAAATCCCAAAACCTAATAAAATTTTTTGTGTTGAACTGACGTGGAATACACCACCAAGTCGTGTTTAGTGTAGTTGTTATCGTTCCGGGTTTCAAAGTGCGTATTCGTTAGGTTCAGGTGTTCGCGTCCCCCCTGCGTCAAATATTTATTTCATAAGTTTAAATTAATTCCAAGGAATATAAATACAAAATCAAATATAAATATGTTCAAATATAATAATTAATTTTTTTCTTTTTTCTTTTAATTAGTTTTCCTCTTTTATTTGATAATAAGAATTTGATTAGCAATTTCAAATAATTATGATACACAGTGTAAATCTAATATTATTCTCCTAGTCAATTTGACTATTTTTTCCTGATTACATCGACTAATTTTCCTGGTCACTTTAACTATGCTTGAATCTTATTACTTTGACGAGGATTCTATAGTTGGCTCCTCTCGTAACTAGGAAACCTAGTCAATTCCTGGTATACGGGTCCTAGGCATTTTTTTTGGTGTAAAGAATGAAAAGAAAATTGTTTTGGACAAATTAAAAATCTGAACTGAAATCTGACGTGCAATTGCCCATATATATATAAACCTATTGAGATAAAATTCATATACATATTCTCACATCATGATTACAAGAAAAATATAGTATTATTCTATAATGTAAGTAGTATGACTATTCTGAAACCTAAACGTAAAACAACATATGTGCGTACCGAAATTCAGCCCAATAGGTCCCGACATGTAGAACTTAAGGGGGACAGGGTGATTTTTGGAAATTTTCTTTTTAAAGTAAGTTTCTTTCATTTCTGGTTCGACAGCATGACCTCTAATCAGATCCGCTATAATTTTTCTGTGCTCTATTGGTAAAACTACAAATGTGTACTAAATTTTAGCTCACCATGTCCCAAAATGTAGAAGTTAAGAGTAGGAAATATTTATTTTTTAAATTTGTTTAGAAAAAAAATTGATTTTATTCCTTTCTACTTTGCAAATATGACATCCAATCAGGTTCGTTATATTTTTCCCATAATCTACACTTAAAAATGAGTATGTGTACTGAATTTCAGCTCACTAGGTCTCGATATGTAGAAGTTCAGTATGGGGACAGGGTCACTTTTTGACATTTTTTCGAAAAAATTCAATTGCATTCCTTTTTAGTTCGTAAATATAACCTCCAATCAAGTTAACTAAAATTTTCTCAAAATCTACAAATGAAAATGTGTACAAAATTTTAGCCCAATGAGTGACCGTATGTAGAAGTTCAGTATGGGGACATCATTTTGTGACATTTTTTCGAAAAAATTAAATTTATTTCCTCTCTAGTTGGTAAATATGATCTCCAATCAGGTTCGCTAAAATTTTCTCAAAATCTACAATTGAAAATGAAAATGTTTACCGAATTTCAGCCCAATAGGTGACAATATGTAGAAGTTTAGTATGGGGACAGGGTCATTTTTTGACATTATTTCGAAAAAATTCAATTTCTTTCTCTCCTAGTTTGCAAATATGATCTCTAATCAGGACAGGCATATATTTATTTGCCTTGACCACGTGTTTGCGCAGGCGCGAGTATATTCTCGTGAAGGAATATCCGCTAGCGGATATTCTCTATTTATACCACTATATTATACCACTATATTATACCACTATTTATACCACTCGGTGTAAACTCCTTCTATAACAGCTAATTTTCTTCTAACCAATAAAAATTGGATGTATTATCCAACCTTTTTTCTGCGTGCAGCGAGCGGCTCAAGGCTTGTCACTGCTACCCGACTGGTAATATTCCTTCCAAGCCTCGCGTTCGTCCCCTTATTCTATGTTGCCCTTCAATTTATTACTAATTCGACATTTTTAATTTTATTGAGTAATTTCTTCTAAAATTAAAGTATAGTCTCATTAAGACCATTTTTGTATCTTAGTTTATGAATTTTCGATAACGATTTAGATTTAATTTTTACAGTGCTATTATTTCCGCCGTTAAGTACCACTCTATTGTGTCGTTTTGTGAAATGGGTGGGGTGACTTTGTATAGCTCGTCTACAAATTTATATTTAAGGTCAGTTGGAGTAAATCCGGACAGGGGGTAAATGCGGACAAGAGAAGTTGGAGCTTAATTTACAAATTAAAAATTAAGTTCGACGTCAATAATTCCAGTTCAGATCACCTACAAGAGATTCTGAGTATTGCCAAATTTTTATCTTGACAATTGGCAACAGGATAATTAAAGTTGTCGCTTAATGCAAAAAAATTGACATCAATTTTCAGACTGGTTCAGTATTTGATCTCGCATTTGAAAAGTAACAAACTTAAAAATCATACAAAATTTTTTCATTATTCCTTATGACTCCCGGAAGAGAAATTGACTTGGATTTTTGATTTTTGTCAATTCAGTTAATAATGACTTTGGATAAATCCGGACAAAGCTTGTTGGGATTTGGCTGTAATTTTGTAAATTTATTACTTTTATAGTGATAAACAACTCCACTAAATATTTTTTCAAAATTTTGAAAATTACCAAAAATATGGTATTTTCAAAATTTTTGTCTTTTTTTTAAAGTGCTATAACTTTGCTTTTCATTAACCGATTTTGGATTTCTTTGGTTTTATGTATATTTTAAGTTAAAATTAATATAAAAAAAATTAAAAACATTTTTTTTTTGAAATTTTGAAAAATTAAAAATTCGTTTTTGAAAAAACATCTTCGATTTTGTTCAAAATTTTACTAAATGTTCGGAGTAAAAAAATAAAACGTAACCATGTGTACGGCGATAATGCTATAATGTAGCGCAAGCGTTACGAACATATGGGGCAAAATTCCTCAACCGCCCAGGTCAAAAAATGAATTTTCTCTAAACTTTGCTAAAATGTTACTATTGGGTTAGACTCTGTCAGAAAAAAAGCGATTTGCAAGTGGTCTTCCGATTTCTTTGAAAGCTTGGGAAATAGAAGTCTTATGTGAGTTAAATTTAACCCTAAAAGGATTTTGAAAAATTTTCAAAATGGCGGCCGCTACGCCATATTGAAAATGAGTGTTGCGTTTTTTTCAAAAATTAATATCTCTGAAACTTTTTGATCGATTTTAATAAAATTTACAGGCGATATAGTTAAAAATAAGTTGTTTAATGTTATATTATGTCCAAAAAAAAATTTTCAAAACTTGTCAAAAAAAATTTTTGAATTAATTTTTAGTTCAGTTGGCCTAATTTTTGAATTTTCTAATAAGTAAATATCGATTCCTTGTAATTTCACCTTTCATTTCATGAAAACAAATTTATGGAGACTCTAATGGTTCTCGAGATATTGCGATTTTAGTGGGAGCGCGTACCGCGGAATTAAACTCCGTAGCGAGGCGGAATATGAAGCGAGCGTTCAAACGTGGACTTTGTAAAAAAAATTTATGACTTTTTTAATTTTCATGCAAAAAAATTCTCCAGGTCACATTTGTCTTAATTTTTAGCTGCACTATAAGATTGCACTTTGCCAAAAATTCAATTTTAAAAATTTTTTTAAATTGCGGATGTTTAAAGTGGGTTATAAAATTGCACCACAATATATTCAAGGTTTTATTACATAAATGTTGTCAAAAATTTTAAAAAAATTCTTATTCAGGAGTATTTTTGATCGTTTATCATGAATCTGATATCAGAAATTAATTTGTCAAAATTTTCGATCTAATATGGCGGGTTTAAAATTTTGATTTTATAAAAATCAAAATTTTTTTTAAAAATCGTCAAGGGCGATTTTTGGAAGCGCTATTTTATGATTTTCTACATTTTTGAAGTAAATAGTCTAAATATTAATTTATAAATTAATAGTTACAAAAAATAATGATTGGGATATTTTAGAAACTCTTTTTTAGAAATTTAACCTTTTATACCTCTGCCCTTGACGTTGTTTTAAAATATTTACTTCAAAAATGTAGAAAATCAAAATTTTGAACCCGCCATATTGGATCGACAATTTTAGTAATTGGATGTTTAGTAATTGGATGTTTATTTTATAAGTACGACGTGAAGTGTACAAAGTCACAGGATAATACTAAAGTGATTTAGTGGATGATAAAGAACGTTTGGAGGCACCACCTCTTATGGCGCGGAATCTTTGACTGCAGGTCGAAATGAATTACTTATTTCTCCGACACTTCCCCTCGAACTGCAGTATATAATTACTCTCTTTGGATCGGAACGGGCTGCATTCCCAGCTGATGAACACAATTTTGGTGTTTACTCTTCGCTAGTCCCTTCGTCAGGATATCGTCTGTCATTTGATCGGATGGTATGTGCTCGATTATTACTAGTCCTTTTTCGATGGCGTCTCGAACGAAGTGATGCCTTATATCTATGTGCTTCGTTCGAGAGTGATATAATGGATTCGACGCTAGTTTTTGTGCTCCCATGTTGTCGATTTTGATTGTTATCGTTTGCGTCTTTATGCCGAAAGTTTCCATGAGTCGCTTCAAATATAGAGCCTCCTTTGTGGCCTCAGACAAGGCCATATATTCAGCCTCAGTCGACGACAAGGCTATGGTAGGCTGCTTCCTTGATTCCCATGTCACCGCTGCTCCATTCAGGACGAAGGTAAATCCTGTATAAGATTTGCGATCAATATGGCATCCTCCCCAATCAGAGTCGACGTACACCAATGGAGATGAATCAGATGATGAGTATACCAAGGCCAATTCGCGAGTTCCCTTTAAATTCGAGTCTGAGGCAATAACTTATCTCGCCTAAATCTTTCACTTCAAACCTGGAACAAAGACTTTTTATGAGATTATCAATCAGATTCTTACCACATGACATCAACAGAATGTCATCCACATAGACAATTATGAATATTTCGATTCCGTCCTTTTCCATGCGATAGATGCATGGATCCGCCGTTGATGGTACCGCTCCTAGATCTCTCAGCTCTTGGTCAAGACGTTGATACCAGGCACGACCAGCCTGCTTTAGTCCGTAAATGGCCTTGTTTAAATGACAGACCATATCGTCACGTTGAAGTTCCTCCAACATCTTCTTGGCTTCCCTTTTTATCGAGCTGTCTCGTTCCGTTTTGCTGATGTGATCCAGAATGATTTCGAGATGGTTTGGTGGTTCCATAAAAATGTCTTCGTCAACATTGCCGTTTAGGTAGGCAGTTCCAATGTCAATTTGCCTAATTGACATACCTTTTTCGATAGCTACGGCCGCTGCTGCTCGTATCGAACTTAATCTCGCTACTGGGGCGAAAGTGTCATGGAAATCTATGCCGGGTCTCTGCGAGAAACCTCGTGCCACCACTCGCGCCTTTCGTGTCTCTACTTTTCCAGTTGAATTGCATTTATTCCGCAGGACGAACTTGCTTCCAATTACACGATGATCTTCTTCTCTTCTTACCAGAGTCCAGGTGTTCTTTTTAATCAATGACTTAACTTCGGAGGCCATAGACGTTATCCATTACGATGAGTGTTCTCCCGAAATGGCACATCCTACAGGAATTTCTCCTACACAGGCAATCTCGACTAATCTCGCGTCATTGTAGAGTTTCTTCGGCCGGCCACGTTCCCCAGTTCTCAGGATGCGTGGGCGTCCACGACCTCGTCTTGGTAAAGGTTCCTGATGGTTGTCGTTCTCTCTCTCGGCTGGTTCAAAATCTGCTTCGAGTTCTTCTTCTTCGGTATCTTGTTCATCTTGCTCGATCATTTCTTGCTCGTGTACATCAGGTGATAAATCAACGTCGATCAACTCAGTACGGTTTTTCGGTTGAGCAGGTTGTTTGTTCTCGATGTAAAAATTCTCAAAAAATGATGGCGTGGAGAAACTTCCTTCTTGGAATTTGACATCACGCGTTATCTCGACTTTTTGCATTCAGGCAACCAGATCCGAAATGCTTTCGATTCCTCAGAGTATCCGATGAATATCCCCTTCTTTGCTCTGGAATCGAATTTTCCCTTTGTCGGCATTTTATTCAAACAAAAAACTTTGCATCCGAATTGTTTACAATAACTTACAACCGGGGTCCTTCCATGCCACATCTCGTGAGGCGTTCTTCCTTTTAACTTCTTTGTCGGACAACGATTTCGCACGTAGTTCGAAGTCGATACGGCTTCAGCCCAGAAGAAAGACGATAAGCTAGACTGAATCAATGAACATCGAGCAGCGTCCAAGAGGGTTCGATTTTTTCTCTCCGCAACACCGTTCTGCTCCGGAGTGTAAGTTGTTAAAACTCGACGTTGAATTTCTTCGGATTTTAGGAAATCATCGAACTCCCTGTTCACGAATTCTTTACCGTTGTCTGACTGGATCGCCTTTATCTTGACACCATGTTGCTTTTCGACGAAAGTTTTGTATGATTTGAATTCCTCGAGTGCTTGATGCTTGTTTTGAATGAATCTTACTTCCGTCCATCTTGATTGATCATCTGTAAACGTGATAAAATAACGTGATCCCCCATCGACACAACCCTCATCGGTCCGCACAAGTCCATATGGATCAGTTCTAGTTTACTTGTCACACGATTAGACTCTGATGGGAAGGGCGATCGAGTCATCTTCCCCTGGATGCAAACGTCGCAGCTCTGATCTGTAGATTTTTTATCTAAGCTGATTCCTCGAATTGCTCCGCTACTCACTGCGTTTTTCAGATCGTGGAAATTTAAATGAGCCATACGCTGATGCCAATGTCTGTCGAAGAGGAAAACGCTGTTTGTTTATCTGATTCTGGTACCACCTGACGACAGCTGTCGGGAGGTTCTCCTTCGATGAAATAAAGGTTGTCTCTGCGTTTCGCGATTAGTTTCAATTGTCCATTTTTGTCGATCACGGTAGCTTTACTTTTGTCGAACGTTACTCTATAACCCTTATCGGTTATCTTAGAGACCGAAAGTAAGTTCGTTCGTAGCGTCGGGACGTGTAAAGTGTCACTTAACGATACAGTACATTTGTCACCATTAACGCACGTCACAATTTCAGCAACACCTTTGAAACTTATGTCCGCGGTCGCGTCACTTGCTAGCTTGAGTTTTCCGTTGACTCTGTTTTCGATCTTCGTAAATAAATCTGGATTTCCACTCATATGCGAGGTACATCCACTATCGATGCACCACGGATCATTTTTGATACTATTTACGGCTTGACATGTGTCTTCATTAGTGTCCGTTGACAAGAGCGACACATATGACGATTTATCACTAGTCTTTTTTGACTTACACTCAACTGCCTTATGACCCCATTTGTTGCACTTAAAACACTTTAAACGGCGCGGTTTTCTATCTTCGTTTTTGTTTTGTACATCGTTGTTTAAACTTTTCTTGTTGACAAATTTTTTCTTGGCATACATAGCATCTTGCGTTGATCGTGACGTCGCATTTCTTGCCTCGTATTCCTCTACTATTTTTGTTCGTAGGTTTTCAGGCGTTGGGAGTTGGTCGCGAGCCTCGATAGCTATCCGGAAGTTTTCGAAACACGAAGGTAGGCTGTACAGCATTATGATGGTAAGCTGGTCGGGGTTAATCTTTACGTCCATGTCTGACAATTTGTCGACTGAGTCAAAGAATTCGTAAAGATGCTCGCGTACGTCACCACTAGGGTGTCCCAAAAAAATAAAAAGTTTTTTTTTATTGGGTCTCATCCCCTAAAAATCTTTTAATTTGTGTAAAAATAAGAACACAATATTTGGAAATAAAAAATTTTAATATTAACCCGTGGTTCAGAGCCTTTGGACCATAAAAACGTTAAAAATTTAGTGTTTTTTCATTTTTAACATAAATATAAATGTAAAAATATAATGATTAGGGTGTCATTGTAAAGATAATTAAATTACCTTTCGATCCATATGTCATAGTATAAGATTTAATGAAAATTAAGAGTGTTACAGTTGATTAAAGATCAAATTTCATGAAAATTTTGATGATTTTTAGACACTTAAGTAACTAGTACTTTCTTCACATTAAACAGTAAAAAATATTTAGATTTTAATTTTTTTATTGAGAGTCTGTAACATTACAAAAATCCGTAATTTAATCGTCGATTAAATTCGTCTCAAAATCCGTTACCCGATTTTGAGACGAATTCGATCGACTTTTACGAAGTTCTCCGCCATTTTGAAATTTGAAAAACTGATATTGGACTCTAAATCAGCGACTTCAGTATTTTTTTATCACTGATTTTAGTAAGTTTAGTGGTTATATCTAAATTTATTGTTTCAATTTTTGCTCTAAATGTTGAAGGAATGATAAGAATAAAAAAAATAGTTTCGTTCACTAAATCTAGTGTATAATTGTCATTTTCAATCAAATCGAGGTCCACAAGGGCTAAAAATTTTCGTAATGTTACAGACTCTCAATAAAAAAATTAAAACCTAAATATTTTTTACTGTTTAATGTAAAAAAAGTACAAATTACTTGAGTGTCTAAAAAATAAAAATCATCAAAATTTTCATGAAATTTAATCTTTAATCGACTGTAACACTCTTAATTTTCATTGAATCTTATACTATGACATATGGATCAAAAGGTAATTTAATTATCTTTACAATGACACCCTATTCATTATATTTTGACATTTATATTTATGTTAAAAATGAAAAAACACTACATTTTTAGCGTTCTTATGGTTCAAAGGCTCTGAACCACGGGTTAATATTAAAATTTTTTATTTCCAAATATTGTGTTCTTATTTTTACACAATTTGAAAGAATTTTAGGGGATGAGACCCAATAAAAAAAAACTTTTTATTTTTTTGGGACACCCTAGTCACCACCCTCTTGCATCTTTTGCAAGGTAAGTCTCTTCAGTAACATTGCCTTGCGATCCGGTCCTTTAGATTGAAAAGTTTGTTTCAGTGTTAACCATAATTCATGAGATGTCACGCAATTTTTTACAATTTTCAATTGGCTTGCACTAATTGATAATATTAGGTCTGACTTTGCCTTTTCGTCCTTCGTGTTCCATTCTCTGATTTCCTCAGCATTGCCATCTGCAGGTTCCGGTTTGGTGATGTCTCCGTTTGCATATCCCCAAGCATCGTTTTTAACCCTTTAAGGACCAAATGTACAAAAATTGTATCCGAACTTTGGGAGCAATTTTTGGTATGAAAACGGATTGCTAAAAATTTTGCAATAGACATTTCTTAAAGCTCAGGAACCGCTCTTTCGAATACTGCAATAACAAATATTAAAATTTTATAAATAAACAAATTACATACAGTTATTTAAAAAAAACACAATTTTTTAAAGATTTTTTTTTGAAAATCAATTTGTTTTTATTATTTATGGCGAAGGAATACGTCTCAAAGGTAAAAATATCGCGTCAAAAATGTCTAACCTAAAATGTTGTAAAATAAAAATTTGAAAAAAACAAAATGGCGGATCAAAAATGGCGTTCAAAGTCGGCTTGTTAATAAATAATATACAGCAAGTGCACATTTTTTTAAAAACCTCACAGATTCGCTTGAAACTGGTTACTCGGGGGTTTTTGGGGTCGCTGATTACAAATATGATAATAGTTTTTCAAAATTCAAAATGGCGAATCCAATATGGCGGCCACTTTTTTCAAAATTTCATCGGATTCGCTTTAAACTGATTACTCGGGGGTTCTTGAGATCTCTAATTACGAATATGATAGTAGTTTTCAAAAAATAAAAATTTCGGAGCATATACATTAATTTTTGTAATATTTTACAGTAGTAACTTCAGAATTGCGTTAACTTTATTTTGTTGTAAAATATTTCAATTTTTATTAATTAATTAATTAATTAATAATTCGAAAAAAAGCGTTTTTTTTGTTTTAGATATTGAAAGTACACATCTTAAGCTTTCTTTTGGTACAAGAAAAAGAAAAAAAGGGTCCTTCTTGAAAGAAAAATAAAAAAATTATTATACCAAAAAAATATAGGTGTATATTACGTGGTAGTTAATTAGTCATACATATTACTAAATACTGTGAAAATATTAGCCCGATCCAACAACTTGCAATTTTGACTTTGGTACACTCGAGAAAATTTGCTCCTTAAACATAATTAATCTTTATTTATGAGGCTTCAAAGACAGACAAAACTCGATAATAACAAAGAACAGTTTCTATTAGTATTATTATTATAACAAAGAAATAGTTATGATTAGTATTATTATTATTAAGTTTAATATTACTATTATATTTTACACAAATTATTTGAAAGCAAAACCGGTTTAAATTTTAATAATTTCTAACCTGAATAATGTACATGCCCCGAAATTTTTATTTTTTTAAAACTACTATCATATTCATAATCAGAGACCCCAAGAACCCATCCTAATCAGTTTCAAGTGAATCCGATGAACTTTTAAAAAAAGTATCCGCCATATTGAATTAGCCATTTTGAATTTTTGAAAACTACTACCATATTCGTAATTAGAGACCCCAAGAACCACCGAGTAACCAGTTTCAAGCGAATCCAATAAAATTTTGAAAAAAGTGTCCGCCATATTGGATTCGCCATTTTGAATTTTTAAAAACTATTATCATATTTGTAATCAGCGACCCCAAAAATCCCCGAGTAACCAGTTTTAAGCGAATCCGGTGAAGTTTTGAAAAGTGTACGCCATATTGGATTCGCCATTTTGAATTTTTGAAAACTACTATCATATTCGTAATTAGAGACCCCAAAAACCCCCGAGTAACCAGTTTCAAGCGAATCTGTGAGGTTTTTAAAAAAATGTGCACTTGCTGTATATTATTTATTAAAAAGCCAACTTTGAACGCCATTTTTGATTCGCCATTTTGTTTTTTTCAAATTTTTATTTTACAACATTTTAGGTTAGACATTTTTGACGCGATATTTTTACCTTTGAGACGTATTCCTTCGCCATAAATAATAAGAAAAATTTGATTTTCAAAAAAAAATCTTTAAAAAATTGTGTTTTTTTTAAAAAAACTGTATGTAATTTGTTTATTTATAAATTTTCAATATTTGTTATAGCAGCATTCGAAAGAGCGGTTCCTGAGCTTTAAGAAATGTCTATTGCAAAATTTTCAGCAATCCGTTTTCATACTAAAAATTGCTCCCAAATTTCGGATAACATTTTTGTACATTTGGTCCTTAAAGAGTTAACCAGTAATGCGCGAACTTGTAAGCAACAGGTATCGTAATTGTCCCGTCCTAATGATTCGATTCGAACTGCACTGTTTAAACTCATGATAAACCGATAATGTCAAAAAAATGTAGATGTAAACACTAATGTACAGAGAAATTCACTTCATACTCGATCTTCACGTTAAAAAAACACTTTACTGAGCGGCCTGGGCCCATAACCTTTTAGAGTTAGAAACGCTCTGAATGAAAAGAGGAAATGTTTATTAGTAATTGGATGTTTATTTTATAAGTACGACGTGAAGTGTACAAAGTCACAGGACAATACTAAAGTGATTTAGTGGATGATAAAGAACGTTTGGAGGCGCCACCTCTTATGGCGCGGAATCTTTGACTGCAGGTCGAAATAAATTACTTATTTCTCCGACAAGATAAGCCGTGGAAATAAACAAAAAGAATATTATTTAAAGGAACACTAATCACACTATTTATTGAGAAACATTAGAATACACGATAGACCTGATATACATTCGAGACAGTAGTCAAAGACGAACAGTAATGAGAGTCAGTGAGTGAAATAGAGACACAAACATAATAAAGGTGGCAGCACTTCGAGCGCGAATCGTTCAAATAATCACAACAATACTTTGAGAATTTTACTTTGAGAAAACATTTCTCAACAAATTCCAACAGTTAAACAATTCAATTGTTTTAAACAATGGGCTGTACAATCAGTAGTCTTTAATTTAACTAGTAATAAACTGTAATCAATTATTTAACTTTTTGGCTTTGCTGAACACCGCTCTCAGTAGAATCCAGAGTCACGAACGTGGACGTGGCCGCGGCAACGACTCCTTTTTTTATTGTTATTAAAAATTTTTTCTTTTTTTTGTTTTTTAAGATTTTTTTAAATTTTTAGTGAACTTTTTGTAGCCGCCGGTTTAAACTTTGACTAATATTTTTTATTAACAGTGGTTGGTAGAAAATAACGCGATCTTTAAATATAAGGAGAACTTAATTTTCTTTATTGTTGTCTGAAATTAAATTATTTAAAGATGCGCAATATTCTCGTGTAGTTTGAAATTCAAATGGTGTTTTTTTCAATTTTTAATTTTGATTGCAATATATTTCTTGGCCCTTTCATGTTTTTAATAATTGTTCTGTGTCTTTTATCTTGAAATGGTTTAGATAAATATTTAAAAAAATTAAATTTACATAAGATTTTGACAGTTTAAAATTACTGCCGAACATTGTTAATAACAATAAATTTAAAATCACTTGAAATACAAAAAAAAAACAAAAAAAAACTAAAAAAATGGAGTCGTTTCCTCCACGTCCTCGTTCGTGACTCTGGATTAGACTGAGAGCGGTGTTCAGCAAAATCAAAAAGTCAAATATTTATTAAAAGAAACTTTGCTGGTTAACAATTAAGATTTCATATTACAAACGTTTTATAATCTGCCTGCGAAACTTTAGACGTTTTCTACCCCCTCAGATTTTTCTTACTTTAAAATTTACCTAACATAACATAACATTCTGGTCATAGATGAATAAAGGCCATTGTTTATTTCATTAAATTGTTTAACTTTTAGAATTTGTCACAATATGTTTAAGAAATAAAACAACACAAAAATTCTAAAAATTATTTTTTTGTCTGTCCATTGTTTATAACAATTTTTTTTTTTTACTTTTAAAATTTGTTAGGATATGTTTCCTAAGTATTCTGTAAAATTTCCAGCAGTTTTTACCACATAGATTTTTTTTTAAATAAAGAATTTCTCAGAAAAAACAAAATTCTAAAAAATAATTTTTTTTGGTAGCCATTGTTAATAACAATTTAATTGTTTTATTTTTTGAATTTCTTAGGATATGTTTTCTAAGCATTCAGAAAAATTCCCGTCGTTTTCTACCCCCATAGATTTTTTTAAATGAAGAATTTCTCAGAAAAAAACAAAATTCTAAAAAATAATTTTTTTTTGCTAGCCATTGTTAATAACAATTTAATTGTTTTATTTTTTGAATTTCTTAGGATATGTTTTCTGAGCATTCAGAAAAATTCCCGTCGTTTTCTACCCCCATAGATTTTTTTAAATGAAGAATTTCTCAGAAAAAAACAAAATTCTAAAAAATAATTTTTTTTTGCTAGCCATTGTTTATAACAAATTAATTGTTTTATTTTTTAAATTTGTTAGGATATGTTTTCTGAGTATTCAAAAAAATTCCCGTCGTTTTCTACCCTCATAGATTTTTTTTAAATGAAGAATTTCTCAGAAAAAACAAAATTCTGTCAGTGAAAGATTGGTGCTGGCTATTGTTTAAATCAATTTAATTGTTTAACTTTTTATGTTTGTTAAGATATGTTTCCTGAGTATTCTATATATTTTCCGACGTTTTCTACCTCACTAGATTTTTTTTAAATTAGAATTTTCTCTAATAAGACCAAAATTCTGGCAGTGAAAGATTGGTGCTGGCCATTTTTTCGTTTCCCTTCCTACCTCAATGTCCGCTCAATACTTCTAATGCTCCGTTCGACCCCATCTTTCTATGTCACTTTTAACCCAGCACGACATTATTGCCGATGCCGGTTACGGCCCTATAAATACCGTCTCGGACCCGATTTTCGCCAAGACGTCTACCCTTTTATTACCCTTAATCCCCGAATGTCCCAGTACCCAGATCAATGAAAGTTTATTTACTGAACCCAACTCATTTAGTACGCTACGGCATTCCCAGACAAGTTTTGATTCTATTGTGGGATTTTTCAGAGCCCCTAAGGCCGCTTGACTATCCACACAAATACTAATCCTCTTGCCCTTTGTTCCTCTTTGGATGGACAATTGGGCGCAAGTTAAAATCGCACAGATCTAGGCCTGCCAAACCGTGGCATATTGCCTCAATGACTCAGCCACTATAATGCAGCCAGTTTTTCGATAAATTCCGAAGTCTGCACCGCAGTCCATCTTGGAGCCGTCTTTATACCAGACTTCATCCCCAAGTGGAAAACCCTTCTTCCAGTCTAATCTGGAAGGTGTAACGACCTTAAAGCGGGGTTTAAATTTTACCCTCTTGATCATTCTATCCTGCACCATACTTATTGATAGTTCTGGAATTGATAGAATTGAACATGGAAGCTTGGTGTGTTTACCCCAAACTTCCATCTTCCCTGCACCGTTAGTCTGTTCATAGTAAGAGCCGCCTTTTTCACTGCAGCAATATGCAGGGGTACCTTGGCTAGTATGAATCCCAACGCGGCTATTGGCGTGGTCCTCATTGCCCCCGTGACACCCCTGAAAACCATTGCTTGCAGCTGGTCCAGTTTCTCTCTAACCGTTATCAGTTGAGTCCTAGACCACCACATCACAACTCCATGAAGAAACTTGGGTTTTAAAATCATCTGATAGAGCCAATTGACCATATTAGGCCTTAGTCCCCACGATTACCCTATCGCCCTTCTACACGCCCAAAAAGCAGTACAAAACCTTCCATACTGATATTCTAAATATTCCTACTGAATCAGCTTTTTATCTAGGATCACTTCCAGGTAGTTCGCCGATTCGGAAAATTTCTTTATCATAAAATACCGGTTTCTTTAAACTCGGTACCTTATACTTCCTTGTGAAAACTACTATATTCCTTGAGACAAGGCCTAAATAGTATATATATAATAGTATATATATATAATAGGCTAGGTTACCCTAGCCTCCCCATACCCTGCTTCAAGGGCCCTTTCGCTTAGCATGCTATCGATCCACTTAATTAGCGGCTCGGGCACCCCTCGCTTCCTAGCTGCCCTACAGATAACTTTGCTAGAGGTGTTAGGGAAGGCACCTTCAATATCAAGAAAGGTACCAACCGCATAGCCACCACTGATAATTTGTCCCTCTATTCTACCTACTGCCGAATGGAGGGCTGTTTCTACTGAGAAGCTGGCTCTATATGTATGCTGTCCCTGATGTAGGGGATGATCTCTAAGACATTCCTGTCTAATAAAATTGTCCATCAGTTTCTCTAACGTCTTTAATATAAAAGAAGTTAGGCTGATTGGCCTGAAGTCCTTCGCCGCAGTATACCCTGACCGACCGGCCTTCGGAATAAACACAACCCTCGTCTTTTTCCAAGACTCCGGTGTGTAACCAAGAGCTATACACGCTCTCATAATTTTGCACAGGGGTACTCTAATACATTCCAATCCCTTTTGCAAAAGAACCGGATATATACCGTCCCCCCTGAAGCCTTAAATGGTTTGAAAGTGCTTATTGCCCAATCAATCCCTTCCGGAGTTACAACCCTGGCTGCTAGTTTCCAGTGTTCCCGATATCTTCGGTCCCTACCTGGTCCTACGCCATGGCTGTTCTCCGAACCTTCTCTAAAGTCTGGGAAGTTTACCTCCATCATGTGCTTTAGACACTCCTTTTTTATCCTGGGCATAGTGCCCATTAGGCAATTTAATTGTAGTTAATTTTGCCATTGGGTCTCGAGATAGTACTTTATGAAGTCTTGATGCTTCTGGTACCCTCTCGATTCCCTTGCAAAAACTTCTCCAGCTGACACCTCCAGCTGACACATCTTTCTTGTAAGAATCGCGAGCGGTATGATATTCATCCCATGCTCGGTCTAGACCTTTATAGATCAGACACGCCCTTGGCGCAAATTAATCTGCGTACAATGAATCCCGGAAGCAGCCATTTTAAGGCTGATTCACAGTCTTCTCAGTCGCATCCACCCCTGGGTACCCTGCCCAGCAGCTGTGTCAGTACCTTGCCTCGTCACTCTTAGAGTGATTTGGCCCATTCCAAAACACAGTTTCAACTGCCGGGCTTGGAGAGCTTCAATGTCGCTCTCTGGTACTCCAAGCGCGAGAGTCCAGCCCACAGCCGCAGCTTGGTCCGTTCCCCTCTCGCCTCCCGAATACACCCTCCAAGCGGATGTATCCACTCTGGTATTCTGTCTACCGAGGTTTTTAAGGATTGAAGCCTGGTTCACCCTAGGACCAGGTACCCAAGCCACAACCCTTACCAGCTTGATCAGCTGTGCCGGATCTGAGATCTGAGAGTTCGCCTGGTATCTCAGAGTTTCGGTAAAGATACCTCCATTCGAGCCTCACCACGGGGACGGGTCGTCCAGAAGACGGGCCCCTCCTGTAACACAACCGTTCCCGAACTTTACAAGAGCTAAGTAATGCCCAGCGATGGTCGTCCCCCGTCCAACCCCCCACAGAAGAACCCGACGGATTTGGTAACCCTGGTATCATTCATCCATGGACACGAGTTCATCACGGATTGGGTGTCAGAGACTCGCGCCTCAATCGCTATGGCACAGCGGACGTAACCATGGAAGGGTTTCTTTTTGGTCAAACTTCCACCAGTAGGAAGTCTTCGGAATGGACCCGAAGTTTAGCCTCTGTCCATCCCGTCTCTCTCGATATCCCTCTAAATCCCCGTACCCTGGGACACTGCCCAGCAAAACACAGAAGATCCTAAAAAAAGTGAAAAAATTACAATAAAATCGTTGTAAACACTTTTTTTAGTAAAACAGATAAAAAATTTGTTCTCAAGGCTTAATGCTTTTGTAAACAAGAAACTATCGTCTCGGACCATTAGACGGGTGGTCCTAATTTTTAAGTCGTTCTGTAGGCGCAAAATTTAGTATTAAGTTTGTCACGGAAAAATTTGTAAGAAAAATTTATGAAAATGTAAAACACTTGTATAGCCAAGATTGTAGGCTTAAGACGAGTGTATAAACAAATAAATAAATAGGACCGGTACCCCGTCTTGCCCCACTCTCCCCTAAAGTAGTAGAGATCAATTTGTAGAATATTCTACAAGAATCCTCAGGGAAAAATCCCTAAATTTTTTACAATGTATATGTTAGGCTCAAAAGCCGAAAACGGCCAATGGCCGGAAAATCAGCCAAACCTAGATTTGGCAAGTCCACTTTTGCCAAAACTAGGTTTGGACGTTTCACTCCGGCCATTGGCCGTTTTAAATTGCCAAAACTAGGTTTGGCAATTTGACTTTTGCCGAAACTGGTTTTGTCAATTTGACTTTTGCCAAAACTAGTTTTGTCAATTTGACATTTGACAAAACTAGGTGAGGCATTTCAAATTGTGAGAAAGACCACTTCGTTATACAATAGGAATATATTTATTAAAAAATGTGTCATTGATTAATATTATTCACAATAAGATGAAATTTCTCTAACAAAAATCCATTGATATTTTGCACATAAAAGTTAATTAAAAAAACTTTTTTAACACTTATTTATTTTTACACGCGGTGTTGGAGTGACATTTAGAGTTGCACTGCACATTATTTGCAAAATGTTGAAATATTCCTCCACTTTACAAAAGTAACGAATTTCGCGATTTCCGTCTTCCATCCTGTATTTTGGTATTTTCTATTAATTTGTCGGTATCGCTAATACTTAAAATGTCGAAACGCCTCAACCGGCGGTATTGCTTTGTCGTCAAAGGTTTTTTATTTTTTCTCAAGTCTTTAGCTTCCCTAACATCAGATAAAATAAAATTGTATTTTTCTGCAGTAAAAACATTGTCAGGATCCAATGTTTTTAGATGCACTTGCACTGCTTCATCGAATTTACACACTTTTTCCATTTTCGTCAACTGACACACACTGGCTATTACAAGTTGAGAGCAAAGACTAATTTACCTTGTTGACGATTTCTTATTTCATACACACAATCATTCAATACAGAAACAATATAGACAGAAAAGAGTGAGAGACTACATGCTAATTCTAAACAAATTTCCTATTAATACGGCGGTCTTTCTTTTTCTTTTCTTTCTTTCAATTTCTCACAATTTGAATGAACTAGTGCTTATTGATATTATTGTTTTAATCACAATAACATTAATTTATTGTAAAAAAAATTTAATCAAAATGTCGAATAATATTTCAGAATTTCTCTGGTGAGATTTGTTTTTTTATTTTAATCATTAACCCATTAACGCCCACCAGGACGCAAAATGTACCATGATTTCACGACTCTTATTTTGTATGAAATAATTAGTTAAAAATTTTAGGAAATACCATTTCCGACGTAAAATTTATCGCTCTTTCTGAATATGAAGCTAAAATTTGTTTATAATTATCTCAAAAAAAATTATAACAATTTTATTACAAAAAAACACACTTTTTTATAAAAAAAAAATTTCTCAATTATTATTTTGACATGGAAAACTAAAGAATATGGTCTCGAAAGCACAAAATATCAAGTCCTCGAACTCTCAGCTATAAAAATTAAATTCAAGATGGCGGATATGAAAATGGCCATTTTTCCAAAATGCAAAAGGCTGAAAAAAAATTTCGGGTAATGTTTTTCAAAAGTTATTAGATTTAATTGAAAATGGTTACTTGGGGGTTTTTGGGGTCGCTGATTACGAATCTGATGTTACTTTTTTAAAATTCAAAATGGCGGATCCAATATGGCGGACATATTTTTTAAAAAGTGATTGGATTTGCTTGAAAATAGTTACTCGGGGGTTTTTGGGAACGCTGATTACAAATCTGATATCACTTTTTTAAAATTCCAAATGGCGGATCCAATATGGCGGACAATTTTTTAAAAAGTGATTAAATTTGCTTGAAAATGGTTACTCGGAAGTTTTTGGGGACGCTGATTACGAATCTGATGTTTCTTTTTAAATTCAAAATGGCGGATCCAATATGGCAGACATATTTTTTAAAAAGTAATTGGATTTGCTTGAAAATAGTTACTTGGGGGTTTTTGGGGTTGCTGATTACGAATCTGATATCACTTTTTCAAAATTAAAAATGGCGGATCCAATATGGCAGACATATTTTTTAAAAAGTAATTGGATTCGCTTGAAAATAGTTACTCGAGGGTTTTTGGGGATTCTGATTATGAATCTGATGTCACTTCTTCAAAACTAAAAATGGTGGATCCAATATGGCTGACAATTTTTTAAAAAGTAATTGCATTTGCTTTAAAATGGTCATTTGGCGGTTTTTGAGGATATTATTTACGAATCTGACTTCAGAACAATATTATGCTTATCCTCCACGTCGGTAAGCCGTCAACAAAATTTTAATGACGTTGCCCAGCTCTTACGACAAGGAGGTCGACGTGCAAAAAAGCTACTTTTTTATTTTATTTTTAAAATTTTGTTTGTTTTTTTTTATTTAAAAATTTTTTTTGTATATTTTAATATTTTTTAAAATAAATAATATAAAATTTTAATTCTGCTTTCTAAATCTGAATCAACGATAATTATGACACTTATATAATTATGACATTTTTTTATACAATGGTAAAAAGATACTAACACAACACGTGGTTTGATTGAAAACAAGTGACGCACATATATATGCCACATTGAATGCACAATTTTTGTGTCCTTTTGTTGCACTTTGCATAATAGTGGTTATATTTTTTGAGGCAAAATAAAAAAAATTTTTCAATAGAATTAAAAAAAGAAGCTTTTTTGCACGTCAACCTCCTTGTGGTAAGAGCAACGATAAACCTAATATTGTTCTGATGTTAAATTCGTAATCAGCATCCTCAAAAACCCCGGAATGACCATTTTCAAGCAAATACAATTACTTTTTTAAAAATTGTCCGCCATATTGGATCCGCCATTTTAAATGTTGAAAAAGTGATATCAGATTCGTAATCAGCGACCCTGAAAACCCCCGAGTCACTATTTTCAAGCAAATCCAATCACTTTTTAAAAAATATGTCCGCCATATTGGATCCGCCATTTTGAATTTAAAAAAAGTAAAATCAGATTCGTAATCAGCGACCCCAAAAACCCCCGATTAACCATTTTCAATCAAATCTATTAACTTTTGAAAAACATTACCCGAAAATTTTTTTCGGCCTTTTGTATTTTGGAAAAATGGCCATTTTCATATCCGCCATCTTGAATTTAATAAAAAGTAATTAGGGATTTTTATAGCTGAGAGTTCGAGGACGCGATATTTTGTGCTTTGGAGACCATATTCTTTAGTTTTCCATGTCAAAAGAATAATTGAAAAATTTTTTTTTTATAAAAAAGTGTGTTTTTTTGCAATAAAATTGTTATAAATTTTTTTGAGATAATTATAAACAAATTTTAGCTTCTTATTCAGAAAGAGCGATAAATTTTACGTCGGAAATGGTATTTTCTAAAATTTTTAACTAATTATTTCATACAAAATAAGAGTCGTGAAATCATGGTACATTTTGCGTCCTGGTGGGCGTTAATGGGTTAATAAGAATAACATTAATTTTAAAGTTAATTTAAATCAAAATTTACATTTTGATTTTAATACTAATTTATGTTAAATCTTTTGTCTTTAGTTGTCTTATGAAATAGAAGTGCTTGTTGGCGATCCTTCAGTTCTAAGTGACACTTTAAATATAACAAATTCAGGAGAAATTCCAGTAGGCCTGCAGCAAATATGGACCATGACATTTCATTGTGCTCCTTATGATGCAGAAACTGATGTAACTATTCGCTTAAATGTCTCTTTATCAAAAAAAAATGCAACTACACTCGAATTGAAGAGAAGAAAAATTTGCTTGAGGAACAAAACAATTTCGGAAAATCAATCACAAGAAGTTTTAGTCTCAGTCCCTGGAAAGACTGCAGGTGGTCAAATCTTCTATGCTGCAATTGGATGTGCTTGTGCCTTTGTAGCTGCCATTTGTGTTCTAGTAGTTGCTTATTATATTCGAGATAAAAAATCTAGGCGACACAGAGATTCCCTTCAGTAAGTACAAAAAAATATTTTATAATTTTTATTGTTTACAAGATATTTCATAATTATTTCAACAAGATTTTTCTGTGGATGTATGATATATACCCTCCCTTACTCAACTTGAAAAAAATTACACCATGCTTACGTCTACACAAATTTCTGAGGTTTTTTGAGGATTGCTGTTTACCGTAAAATTTTGGACAACAAAGTTGTTATTAAAAGTTGTAGAGCTTAAGAGGAGCAAAGAAAAGAGTATCAACTTTTTCAAGTTTGACACTTCTTATAGTAAATTTGATTATTCTTTTTTCTCCGTGTAGTTAATTTTCATTTAATCAATCTCACACTTAGTCAAATTATTGATCTTTACATTCATAGTAAAAAAAAGTATTGAGTGTAGCTGTTCAATTCTTTTTGCGTCTGCCGAATAAGGTCCTTTTCTTACTCGACTTTACCCTATTGAAAATCCCCACATGGGAAACCATATGGGATCCTATGTTAAAAACCATATAAAAGCCCGCTTCCATTAAGGAAACCATGTCACAGTTGTTCAAAATTACAATTCAGTGTTCAAAATCACCTACAGCCTCCAATTTTCCATGAAATTTAACTTTTCTTTTTTTTAAATCTTCAGCGATAAATTCCTCGGATCCCTATTAAGCCGGAATTTTGAATTTCATTTTGCAATATTTTTTATTTAAACAATTAAGTTAAAAATGTATATGGGCAATTCCACGTGATATTTAAGTCGACCTCTTAAAATCGGCCAAAAATATTTTTTTTCTATTCTGTATCGAAAAAAACAGATACGTATTTTTTTTATTTTCGACTTTTAAGAAATAAACAAAAAAGATTTTTTTATTTTTTATTTAAAAAAAAATTTTTTTTATAAACAAATTATTTTCTTTTAACTTTGGGCTGGATTTTTTTTATTTTTTTTTAAATTTATTTATACCTTATAATATAGAGGAAGATTTTTCAAAAAGGTCCGAAATGGGCCTGATGTGTTAAATGAGTTTTAAAACATTTTCAAAAATCACTTGCAAGAATGTGGGATATAATTTTTAATCTATTTGAGTGTTCTTTGTTTTAAATTAAAGGGTCTACGCTGTAGACAGTTTTAAAAAGTTAATTATAAAAAAATCCTACTGTGATGCTTGCAAGTGATTTTTGAAAATGTTTTAAAACTGTTTGGAAAATCTTCTCTATACTATAAGGTATAAATAAATTTAAAAAAATCAAAAAAAATCCGGCCCAAAGTTAAAAAAAATTAATTTGTTTATAAAAAAAAAAAATTTTTTTTAATAAAAAGTTTTAAACAAAATTTTTTGTTTACATTTTTTAAAAGTCGAAAGAAAACTAAAACTTTCATTCTTTCACAACTTTTTCCTAAACTCATTTTGTTTATAAAATTGTTATAAACAAATAATGGATAAAGGGCGTTTCATCCCAAGTATAAATAAATGGATTTTAAGTAAAATTAACAATTGGATTCATAGGCAAATTGGAACAAAAGATATACCTGTTCTTTTGTTTTCTTTTTAAATTAATAAAAATGTATCATTTTAAAAAAATTGTTAATGCCAATTGATCGTGTGTGGAAAATTAAGAAAGTTTTGTATGGGTAATATTTTTCTCCAAATCGTATTTTGTTTATAAAATTGTAATAAACAAATTGGAGAACAAAATTTTCCACACAGAATCGATTGGCATTAACAATATTGCTAAATTTTTATTAATACCTTTAACGAATAAAATTGTTCTTAAAAATTGCAACCAAAAAAACATGTATATCTATTTTTCCCATTTGTCTATGAATCCAATTGTTAATTTTACTTAACATTCATTTATTTATACTTGGGATAAAACGCCCTTTAACTTCATCCAATATAATTTGTTTATAACAATTTTATAAACAAAATACGATTTGGAAAAAACATGACCCATACAAAACTTTCTTAATTTTTCATATAGAATGAATTATTGTTAACTGTTTTAAAAAAATTTTTAATTTTTATTAATTTATTTAAACAATTGGAAATTAAAGACAAAAAACAAGTACATATATCTTTTTTCAATTTGCCTATGAATCCAATTGTTACTTTTTTAATACAATGGCTGGTATCTACAGTCAACTCTATGAATAGTGCCGCAAAATTGCACAGCGTTTACGACTTTTCTTGGAACTGTAGTACCCCCACTGTTTGTATATTTCTCTCTTAGGGGAAACTCGAAATTCAGAAGCCGTGCTGAGTCGCTAAAGTTGGGATAGAGCTCGAGCGAGAAAGAGGAGAAGTGGCACTATTGATAGCGGCACTATTCGTAGAGTTGACTGTATATGGGACTTTATGGGTTAAAAATTTCTTAATTAATTTAATTTATTTATAATAATAATTATTATACAGGTCCACAAAAAAAATTCGTTAAAACATTCCTTCGACCAAACCTGGTGTATTATATGTTTTTGGGGTCGCTGAAAACGAATCTGAAGTCCGTTTTGCTCCGTCACGTCAGGATTTTTCCTATAACCTCAAAATACATATCAGATTTTACGTGACAAATAAAATTCTATAAATATTGACGGATTTACTTCAATCTCGGTATTAAAACTTTATTGGGGTTGATGATTACGAACTTAAAGGCAGATTATCAAAATACAAAATGGCGGGTCAAATATGGCGGTCGATTTTTTAAAAAGTTCATGTATTATTACAAAACTTGGTATCAAGGGGTTTTTGGGGTCGCTAATTACGAATATAAAGTCAGATTTTCGAAATAAAAATGAAGGATTTAAAATAGCAGTCGGATTTATGAAAATTTCTTGAATTTTTACAGAACTTAGTATCTGTGAGTTTTTGGACTCTGACAGATTCATGGTCAGTGACCTTAAAAACACCTAGATACCAAGTTCTGTAAAAATTCAAGAAATTTTTATAAATCCGACCGCCATATTAGATCCTTCATTTTTATTTCAAAAATCTGACTTTAAATTCGTAATCAGCGACCCCAAAAACCCCTTGATACCAAGTTTTAAAAAAATTCAAGAATTTTTTAAATAACCGACCGCCATATTTGACCCGCCATTTTGTATTTTGATAATCTGCCTTTAAGTTCGTAATCATCAACCCCAATAAAGTTTTAATACCGAGATTGAAGTAAATCCGTCAATATTTATAGAATTTTATCTGTCACGTAAAATCTGATATGTATTTTGAGGTTAGGAAAAATCCTGACGTGATAGAGCAAAACGGACTTCAAATTCGTTTTCAGCGACCCCAAAAACATATAATACACCAGGTTTGGTCAAAGGAACCTTTCAACGAATTTTTTTTGTGGTCCTGTGTTATTAACACCCCAGTAGCACGTAATATTACAGCAATAATATTGAGAACACTGCCTTAACATTACCAATATTGCCTCAATGTTGCTGGAATGTTCCCAACATTACGTGCTACTGGGCATTTATTTTTCTATCCTAACTTTTGTTCAAACTTATTATTATAGCTCAATAGGGATCTGACAAATTTAACGTTGAAGGTTTAAAAAAAAGAAAAGTCAAATTTCATTTAAAATTGTAGTTATGAACACTGAATTGTAATTTTGAACCACTGTGGCTGCCAACTTGTAAAACATTTTAGGAAAACAAATCCCAAGAAATTCTATTGTTTCCTTTTTTGGTGAAATAATCCTGGTAGGTAACGTCTGAGTGTTTTGTTTTTGATAGTTGTGGTTTACTTCAAGAAAAATTATACGAATGTTATTTAGGATATTCAGATAACATAGTATCCTGTTTGTTTTCAAAGAAATATATCTGTGACACCTTTTTTCTAGCGATGCGAGAGGAATAGGCTCAGCTTGTAGTGGGGATAGAGGTAGAGGAATTGGACCTGGACGAACTTTTTTGTCATCGGAAACTCCACCTCCACCTTCTAATGCCTCTATATCAACGTACAAAAGGCTTGATGAACGTCCAACACGGGAGCTTTATGAGAGAATACAGGAAATCACAGTTCAGAGGTATAAATAATAATTACTAGGGGAGTGTAAGGTATGGTGGCGGACACTTTATTTTTTGCGTCTCTCTCTCTCAAAAAACAATATTTTTCAAAATTTCAAAAGCAGGCAGTTGCTGACATCTATTAAGCATATTTCTGTCAGAAGCGGCTGTTAAAATTTAAATTCAGTGAAATTTTATAGCTTTTGGCACAAAAAACTGATTTTTTTATTTTTGAAAGTTGTAAGGTATGGTGGCGCATTTGGTGTATTTAATTAAAATATTATGTAGATGTTAAAATTATTTATTAAAACTGCTAGAAATGATGAAAAATAACAAAAAGAGAAAAAAATGATGATTTTACATTATAGAAAAAAAAGTTTCACTTCAGTTATGGTTACAATTTGGATATGTGAAGTAGCTGGTGGCTGTTTTAACGCAACTAGAATAAGAGAAAACCGCAAGTGTCACATATTCGAGAATTGTTGCGTTGGAACACATGAGGCATTAGTACACAAAAAATGCTAAGACAATTGAAACTCGTGCAAAAAATGATCCGCCACTGTACGTTACAAAAATTGCGCCATCATACCTTACAAGCTATTGATAAAAATATGATGGTGTTACTTTCATACAGCGCGAATTGAGAAAAATGTAAAATACAAAAAACTGTTGTCCAAGGTCTAAACAATACGTTCCATACATTTACCAGACTCAATTTTCAAAAAATCTTCACTCTGGCACTGTTAACACACATATCCAATAAAACTTTTTTTCTATTTTTCACTACTTTTTTATTCAAAATCACTTAAAGTACAAAGCACTCGTTTGATCATTAATACTACTGCATATAAAATGTCATTACGATAAAAGACATCGACCATAGTGATTAGGCGCTTCAAATGTGACGTTGCATGCCAGATTTGACTAGTCCGCCACCATACCTTACACGCCACGATACCTTACATTCCCCTACCCTACTGAAAATGACCACAATGGATCCTACGTGGGTTCTTATACAAAAACCCTTTAAGACTCACATAATCCACGTAAGAATCCACATGGGATCCTATGTAAAAAGCACATGTGATTTGGAGGTGGCGTCTGTTAATTCCGCAAACGTTTATTTTAACGTACGGTCTGAAAACAACTTTTTAAGAAAATAATGCAAAGGGTTATTCAGGATGTTTTTCATAATTAAATTTGAAACCGAAATTTTGTTAAACACCTTTAATAAAAAACCGTTTACATAATTCGTATGAAGTCACAAAACTAAAGTTTTGTGTGATGAAGGACATTTTTTGTATAGATAGTTATGTTTCGAAAGCAAAGTAAGTCTTCTACGCAAAGAAGAGTTGTATGAGCCGAGGGTTTGGAAGGAGGGTTATGGGGGTGGTCAATTACAATTTTGGAGGAGGTAATGTTTTTCAGTTAAAAGATGTAGGCGTGGGCAAGGGTAACAATAGGTGGGTAAGGTTTATGATAGGAAATTTGATAAGCTCAGGTCAGGTAATATACCTGAGAGTAATAAAGCGATTTGTCGAACTACTTATCCTTTAAGATCTTTCGTTATAAGGGCATGTTCTTAGAAAATAGCAATTTGCAAATAAGTGTCATCTGCAACTTGTAAAGTCTATTTGAAACGTGTTTTGACGTCTGGGAAAGAGATTATAACAATTTACAAAAATAAAAAAAAAACAGTAATAAACTTTACTTTGTGAGGTTCGATACTTAACAGCGTCGAATAAAATAGTATGATAAAAATATGTTTACAGATAAATAAATATTATATTATTTTTCAAAATAAATTAACGAATGATAATCATTTTCAAAATAAACGTTTTATTAAATATTTACAAGAAGAAAAATGAAATAACTCGAAAACTTTTTTCGCACTAATATACAAACACTTCAAGTGCTAAAAATGTTCATCAAACATCGTAGATTTCAATTTCAATAATAAAAATTGTTCAATATCTTTAGGGTAAGACTCCGTCAGAACAAAAGCGATTTGCAAGTGGTCTTCCGATTTATTTGAAACCTTGGGAAATAAAAGTCTTATATGAGATACATTTAATCCTAAAACTATTTTGAAAAATTTTCAAAATGGCGGCCGCTACGTTAGGTTGAAAATGAGTGTTGTGTTTTTTTCAAAATTTATTATCTCTGAAACTTTTTAATCGATTTTAATAAAATTTACAGGTAAGATAGACAAAAGAATGTACAGTAGAATCCGCTTATAATGACATTGAAGGGGCAGAGTAATTTCGTCATACTAACCCACATAGCACCATATTTTGCGAAAAGCTAACGGGAAACAAACCATGTTAGCTTCTATAGCTAACATGGTTAGCTTCCCTTGGCCTATAAATGTCCTACGCTTTTTAGTTTTCCGTGTTAGCTTGCAGAAAGTTATCTAAGAAACTTTTCTGAAAACAAGTAGAGAAAAGTTCTTTAAAACTATCTCTGGTAAGTATCTGTAAGCATTAGAAGTTAGTTTCTAGTAAGCGTCATAAGGTAAGTAATATAATATAAATTGATATTATACAAATAATCCTTTACGGAATTTCCGTAATTATCTATTTAATTTGCACTTAAACTTATTTAATATTTCAGTTTATTTATAACTAAAAAAATAGTATTTATAAATTTAATAAAAATAAAATAAAAAATATTTCTCTCTATTATTTATTTTATGCCGCGAACTGATTACTTATTTATTCGTCAATATCAATATTATTGAAGAATAATTTTGAAAATAAATTTGGAGGGACTGGGGATAGAACCCGGGTTCGCAACGCAGAAAGAAACAACCTAACCAACTAACCTAATCAACCATGTGTAGGGAAGAATATTTCGGGTCCTTTTAAGCTTCAAGTGATCTCATTGGTTGGCGTCACTAATGGCGGGATAATTTAAAAAAGGATTCACAAAGATATTTGAATTTTCTCATTACAATAAATAATTTAATTTCTAATATTATTTATTAATTAAATCTTCAAAAAATAAGAATAAATAAATTACAAAGTTAATAGATAAGCATTAAACTAAACTTTATTTTTTTCCTTACTTAATTTGACTTCACATCTATTCGCAATTTGAAGTTGGTTGTTTCTGTTTGCATTTTGTTCTCTATTTTTTTTATAATTAATTATTCTTTTTAATATTTTAATATTTAAAATTAATGAAAATTCTAATGTATAATAAAATGCTTTCAATATTAGAAAAGCAATTAAACAAAATTTTTGTCAATTAAAAATATTCCTTATGCGTTATTTCTTACTTAATTTTATCATTTTTAACCTGCAATAATTAAATTTTTACAAAAAAATAAATCCAAAATTTTCAAAATAATTAAATTTTTTGCGAAAAATTAAAATAAAATCTTTTTAAAAAGTTTATTCTTACGCAAAACTTAATTAGAATAATATTTAAATTATTTAAATTTTTATAAAGAGTTTTATCAAAATTTTTTATAATAATTTAATTCTTTTGTGAAATGTTATTAATTAATTATGAAACTAATTGAATTTCTGAGAAGAATTTTATTAAAATCTTTGAAAATCCTAATTAAATTCATTTTAATTTTTTTTTCAAATAATGGAGTTTCTTTAATAACTTTAATCGAAGATTTGAAAGTAATTGAAATTTATGAACATTTTTATTTTGTTATTTGCATAATAATAGTAAATCATTCCGTACATACCCGTATAGCAAATAGATATCCCTGGGATATCTCTGGGACATATCGAAAAAATTATGGATATCCCACAGGTATGCAGAGAATATCTTATACATCCCTGGGATGTCCCTGGGATATTAAAAGTCCCTTCATCTAAGATATCCCTAAAATATCCATGGTAGATATTTGTAGGATATTTGCTCTATAAACATATACTGAAAAGTCTTGAAATATATCAAAATTAGATTCTAATCACAAATAAAACAATATAATATATTTTAATAATTTCAAAAATGTTTATTTGCAATTAAACAAGTATGTTCTACAATAAATATTTTAGAGTATACTTTCGGTAATTCTGAAAATATTTATACGTAGAGGTTAGATGTCGCGTCAAACATCTAAATAAAATGTTACGGAAAATATTTCATTGTATCTATTGATAAAATTAAGTCAATTTAATATAATACATTTAAAATTAATTTACATAAATCTTTTTATGAGACATTTACAAGTCACGAGACAAGTCACTATTTTTCAACAAGAGAGCAAACTGTATAGTTAAACACAAAATATTTTCTTTAAGATTATAAGGTCTCATCAAAATCTTCTTTATTTAATACAAGTAGAAATTAATATCCTGTGTGTATAATAATTTTATTAATACAATTTACTTGCCTACACAAACAACAACAACAAATGTTCAAGAACACTGATATATTAATCTCGTGACATAAATTTGTTGACAAGCTGTTTTGACAACTTTTCGAGGTTTGTTTATTGAAATTTAAAGTATATCTAAAGATATCCCAGAGATATTACTGGGACATAAGTACGACGTCCCACAGATATCCACAGGACGTCCTACAAATATCCATAAATATCCCCTAGACATGCTCAGGATATCAAAAGTTCCTTCTCTTAAGATATTTGTTGGAATGACCATAAGATATCCCTAAGATATCCCAGATATCTATGGATCTAACTGGGACGTTATTTGGATATCCGTAGAATATCTTGTGCTGTACGGATAACATTTGCTGATTTATTGATAAATTTTTGCACAATAAAATTTGTAAATACGTTAAGAATATTAAAATTTGAAAAAAGAATAGCAATTTTTATTAATGAATTATTTAATAATAGAAATAATTTATTGTTTAAATTATATTTATTTACTATTTTTTTATATCATTTTTATTTTATTTATTCATTTGAAATGTTTTTATTTAAAGAATCGATTTTTAAAAAAATATAATTTAAACAATAAATTATTTCTATTACAGGATTGCCAGAGGTCAGGGAAATCAGGGAATAGTCAGAGATTTTTATTAAAGTACTGGAAAAAATTAAATTTTGGAGAAGTTACAAACGATTGCAGAAATTCAATTATTTTTAAAAGTAATAAAATTCTTCGCAGAAATTCAATTATATTCAAAAATTTAAAAAAATTCTCCTCAAAATTCAATTATCTTTAAAAATAATAAAATTCTTCTCTGAATTTCAAGTATTTTTAAAAATTTTAATAAAATTCAATGATTTTCAATATCTAATATTTTAATAAAATTTTTCAAAGGAATTCAAATATTTATAAAAAAATAATCATAAAATTCTAAGCAAACATTAAATTATTTTCATAAATAATAAAAATTTCACAGGAGTTCAACTATTTACAAATTTTTTATAAATTTCTTCGCAATAATTCAGTTATTTTCATAAATAATAACATTTAAAAAAAAAAATTCAATTATTTTCATGAATAATAAAACTCATCATAGATTTTAATTTTTTAATACAATTTTAATTGAATTTCTCGAAAAAATTAATTATTCTTGAAAATTTTATTAAAATTCCTCGAAAAAATTCAATTTTGTTGATAAAATTCTTTATGATAATTCAATTTCGAGAAACATTCATTTATTCAATAAATTATTTATTTTTATATTTAAATAATTGAATTCTTGTAGAATTTTTCAATAAAAATTGATTTAAAAATGAATATCAGTTAAAATTTTAGATATAATTGAATATTAAAAGCATTATGGCATGCATTTTTAAAAATAATTTATAATTGAATTCTTTTGAAGAATTTTAATGAAATTTTTGAAAATAATTACATTTTTCGAAGAATTTACTTTAAATTGTATAAAAAATAATTGAAATCCTGTGAAGAATTTTATTTATTTAATCAAAGTAATTGAATTCTTGCAATGCATTATTTCAAATTTTTGTTTAAATAATTGAAATAATGTAAAGAATCTTACCTATTATTTATGAAAATAATTGAATTCCTGCAATGAATTTTATTACATTTTTTTTTTAATAATTGAATTCTTTTGAGAACTTTTATTAAAATAGTAGATTTTGAAAATATTTGAATTTCAACGAAGAATTTCATTATATTCGTGAAATGTAATTAAATTCTTGCAACAAAATTTTTTAAGATAATTTCATTTTTCGAGAAATTTATTTAAAATTGTATTAAATAAAAATAATTGAAATCTTGTGAAAAATTTTATTATTTATGAAAATAATTGAATTCGTGCAACGAATTTTATTATACCTAATGTTTGTAAATAATTTAACATTTTTGAAATATTTTATATTCCAAGTCGAAGACTCGGAGTGATTGATATCTTTATGTTTTATAATAATATTCTTATAAGTTGTTGAATTTTAAAAATGTTTTAATTTAAATATTTTGAAGAATTTTAATTTCTATGGGAAAATAATAATTAAATGTTTATTTAAAAATTTAGTTATTGATGTTTGCGAATAATTTTACTATTTAAGAAATTCGTAAGTAAATGTAATAGAATATTTTTTTTTATCTAATAATTTTTTAAGTAAATTAATTTTTTGTGGCAACCATGTAATATTAAATATTCATTAATAAAAATTGCTATTCTTTTTTCAAATTTTAATATTCTTAACGTATTTACAAATTTTATTGTGCAAAAGTTATCAATAAATCAGCAAATGTTATGCACGGAATGATTTACTATTATTATGCAAATAACAAAATAAAAATGTTCATAAATTTCAATTACTTTCAAAATCTTCGATTAAAGTTATTAAAGAAACTCCATTATTTGAAAAAAAAATTCAAATGAATTTAATTAGGATTTTCAAAGATTTTAATAAAATTCTTCTCAGAAATTCAATTAGTTTCATAATTAATTAATAACATTTCACAAAAGAATTAAATTTTTATAAGAAATTTTGATATAACTCTTTATAAAAATTTAAATATTTTAAATATTATTCTAATTAAGTTTTGCGTAAGAATAAACTTTTTAAAAAGATTTTGTGAAGGATGGCCAAATTAATAGACTTTAAATAAATTAACAATATAAATATATTTTTGTCAGGTACAATCTTAATCTTGTCGCTCGCACACCCGATTCGCCACTGCCCCCTTGCTTCATCAAGACTTAGCCCCCCACAATTAATAAAGAGGGAGAGAGACATGCGCGTAAACGTTATCATTCTCACAGTTCAACCAATCCTGACATTCGTTCGTCCCCGAACGCAAGGCAGACAAAAAAAAATATCCATTCATTACCCAGAACGAAGAAACTGTGACATTTTCTTTAATAGATTATAAAGCGGCCTAGCAATGACTGAAAATGATTGTATAAATTTCCTGAAGTAGGAAACCAATCCAAGAAAACTCTGAACGCCTTTTACATTTCTTGGTACCGGAAAATCTAACACTGCGCGAATACCCTCGTCCGTCGGCTTTATGCGTTTCTCAGAAATTTTGTAACCCAAATGATTAATTTCAGTTAATAGGAATTGACATTTTGCCATCTGCAACTCGAGCTTATTTTCTACCAAAAGCTGAAAAATGTCATCCAAATACACGACCACATCACCCCCATCAATAAGCTCTCTCAATACCGTATTTACGAATCTCTGAAAATGTCTGGGACCAACCTTCAAACCAAACGGCATTCTCAGAAACTCGTATTGTCCCAATGGTGTCACGAATGACGTGTACTTCACTGAATCCTCGTCTAATTCTATATGGTGAAACCCATCCTTTAAATCGAGAGAACTAAAATATCTTTTACCCTCTAATAGAGCAATTATATCCTCAATCAAGGGGAAGGGGTAATTATCCGATTCCAGATATTTATTTAATATTCTGTAATCGATACACAATCGAAGATCACCATTTTTTTTTCGTATCAACACAATAGGCGACACATATTCCGCTGTACTCGCTCTTATCACCTTGCGTTGCAAAAGCTTATCTAATATTCTTTTAAGACCTTCTTTTTCAACAAATGCTAACCTTCGTGGTGCGCAATTAAATGTCTTATGATTTTTCAAACATAATTTTAAAGTTGTTTTTACTTTTGAAACTTCAGGCCTCTCGGGCAGGACATAAAAATTTCTAAAATCATTTTGCAACTCTTGCTGATATTTACATTCGATATTTTCATTAATTTTCAGACTATCTATTATATCTACTTCATCTACTTGAATATGCAAAATTTCTTTAAAAGCATCATCATTTTCTTCGCTATACTCTTGTTTTTTAGAAAAGCCCAGCCCGAAAGCACTGAGTGTGTCCCTTCCCAAAATAACCGATGGTGTCATTGTGTTATCGTCAACAATCAGAAGTTCAATTTCTTTTATGCTACAATTCATTTGACATTTTGCATTTGCTTTTCCCAAAAATCGCAATTTAGAATTATTAACACCGTAATATTCTACTCTATTATCGTCAGCAGGCAAAATCACATCCGGATTAACAAACTTATTTTTTATTATTGATATGGGACTACCACTATCTAATAATGATACTAGTTGAACATCAAACATCCCCTCTTCGTTCTCGAATTTTAGTACAATATTTGGATAATACTCGGAACTTAATTTATCACTTTCGTTTATATTTGATATTTCTGAACTATAACTTTTTTTCTGCGGTACCGGACGATTAACAATAATATGGTCAGTAGATGCACAACGAAAACATGACCCTTTCACCCTTTGTTCTTTTTTACATTGATTGGCCATGTGTCCGAAGAGACCACAATTGTAACATTTTTTTTTATTTTTATCTGCAAATTGCGTGTCCTTGGCTTCACTCTTACTCTCTTTGCTATTGTCATTTTCGGATGTAGCAGTTTTAATACTATCTCGTCGGATATCTTTATTTTGATTAGACATATATGATTTCTTTGATAACGTAATTTTCTCAAACGCAAATAATAAATCCTCCTTACTTTTAAATCTTTGCATTCGAGCTTGATCGCGCAACGATTCATCCGGAATACCCTCAATTATATATTCCACTAAATCGGTTTCGTCAATGTTAGCTTTATTAGCCAAAATAACTTTGTTATACACGTATTCACTGAACAACTCGTTTCGCGACCAAACAAGATCCTCAAATTGTCTACGTAATTTAATTTTACTCAACTGCGGAAAAAACATTTTTTTTAATTCGTACATTAATTGCTCTACCGGTATCGTCAAATGACTAGGTCGAGAGTGAAACCAATTTAAAGCTTTACCTCGTAATTTACTACTAATAACAATTCTTGTTATCTCATCACTCAAACCGTACCCTACTCGAATTAATTCTACCTGTTGTGCCCAACTCTCGAAATTTTGACCACTACCGTCGAAATTGCCCAACAATTCACTGATGACATTAATTGATACTCGTGAGCTTACCTCTACTCCTGGAAAAGCTACCTGTTGTTGAATCACCTCTGGAGCCGCTGTGACGTCTTTGGCACTCGTCGATGCCCGTTGAAGATCGTTACTCGATGAAGAATTCTGCACCACTGGTGGAACCTCCTTTCTAAGCTGAAACCTCGGGTCTGCTTGCGTCGTTCTCTGAACGAACTCCTTTTCGACCTGATTCGACCCTGCACTCGAAAACGATGACCTTGAGAAACTCGTTCTGTCATCTCCAGATGACCCCAATATTTGACTGGATGCTGAGGCAGCCACTGTTTGTTGCAACTGCAAAGTCAAGGCAACTACTTGAGCCTGTAATGCAGCCAACATTTGTTTGGTATCATCAAAACCATTCATAGGCACCTCACTCTCCTTGGGACCACCTCCAACTGACTCGATTTCCTCTTGAATTTTTCTCCATTCCTCTACCCAAGTCCCCTCTGGGTTTGCTTCTTCTAATCGTTCGAGCAATTCAGGTTTATTTCCAGTTACTAACAAACCATGAGATCGTAGAATACTCTTCAATTCGACCAATGTCAAATTTGTTGCCATCGTGTTGCTTTGTTGTGTTTACTTCAAACAAATCTCTACCGTTGAACGGACACACAGTCACTGGCACAGAACAATTTATACGTGAGAGACTAACACTATGATGGACAACGCTTCTTCCTCAAATGCGTAATCGGGTGTATAAAATGGCGATGACGACTTCTTTATAATTCTCCAACGAGAACCAAAACGATACACTATCGAAACATGCGACACAAAGTCACAATTTATGGGAACCAATATTTAGCACATAAGACACACAGTCAAAAATTTTACAACACCAAGTCAATAACAATAAAATTGCACTGGTAAAAGAGCATAAAATACGAAATCGCAGCTTCGTCATAATTTCGACAAGTAACCGGTATAGATTGAAAATGGCGACACTGATTTTCTCTTAACACTTGCACAAAGCTTTTCAGTATCACTTTCTACAGTACAATCTCCTCCGGTAACACAATTTTGCATAGAAATTACAACTGCTTGCACTTGCTTTAACTGTTTATTCGAACCAGTAAAAACTGCTCATTTCCAGCTAATTAATTACTTTCAATTCGGCGCGAACACGTGTTGCTTGCGCGTCCTTTTCGTAATTTCGTTCAAAGTTCGGTAAAATGCACTAGTTTTTGCAAAAATTTTCTTTTTAATAAAACTCCAAGATCAAATCCCACTTTTGATCTGTGAAGGATGGCCAAATAAATAGACTTTAAATAAATTAACAATATAAATATATTTTTGTCAGGTACAATCTTAATCTTGTCGCTCGCACACCCGATTCGCAACTGCCCCCTTGCTTCATCAAGACTTAGCCCCCCACAATTAATAAAGAGGGAGAGAGACATGCGCGTAAACGTTATCATTCTCACAATTTTATTTTAATTTTTCGCAAAAAATTTAATTATTTTGAAAATTTTGGATTTATTTTTTTGTAAAAATTTAATTATTGCAGGTTAAAAATGATAAAATTAAGTAAGAAATAACGCATAAGGAATATTTTTAATTGACAAAAATTTTGTTTAATTGCTTTTCTAATATTGAAAGCATTTTATTATACATTAGAATTTTCATTAATTTTAAATATTAAAATATTAAAAAGAATAATTAATTATAAAAAAAATAGAGAACAAAATGCAAACAGAAACAACCAACTTCAAATTGCGAATAGATGTGAAGTCAAATTAAGTAAGGAAAAAAATAAAGTTTAGTTTAATGCTTATCTATTAACTTTGTAATTTATTTATTCTTATTTTTTGAAGATTTAATTAATAAATAATATTAGAAATTAAATTATTTATTGTAATGAGAAAATTCAAATATCTTTGTGAATCCTTTTTTAAATTATCCCGCCATTAGTGACGCCAACCAATGAGATCACTTGAAGCTTAAAAGGACCCGAAATATTCTTCCCTACACATGGTTGATTAGGTTAGTTGGTTAGGTTGTTTCTTTCTGCGTTGCGAACCCGGGTTCTATCCCCAGTCCCTCCAAATTTATTTTCAAAATTATTCTTCAATAATATTGATATTGACGAATAAATAAGTAATCAGTTCGCGGCATAAAATAAATAATAGAGAGAAATATTTTTTATTTTATTTTTATTAAATTTATAAATACTATTTTTTTAGTTATAAATAAACTGAAATATTAAATAAGTTTAAGTGCAAATTAAATAGATAATTACGGAAATTCCGTAAAGGATTATTTGTATAATATCAATTTATATTATATTACTTACCTTATGACGCTTACTAGAAACTAACTTCTAATGCTTACAGATACTTACCAGAGATAGTTTTAAAGAACTTTTCTCTACTTCTTTTCAGAAAAGTTTCTTAGATAACTTTCTGCAAGCTAACACGGAAAACTAAAAAGCGTAGGACATTTATAGGCCAAGGGAAGCTAACCATGTTAGCTATAGAAGCTAACATAGTTAGTTTCCCGTTAGCTTCCCGCAAAATATGGTGCTATGTGGGAAGCGGTAGTCACAATAAACGGATAATATAAAATTCTATATTAAAACAATCACGTAAGACTTTTCAAATTTAATAATATGTATTCACACATGTCATTCCTAAAATATTGAAAACTTATTATAAAAAGTTCCTAATTGATTTCCGAATTCGCTTCGATTTTAGAACATTTGAATTAAATGAATTCTCAACATTGTTTTTATTCTTGAAAATCATGGAAATAGTGGAATGTCCAACACCAAATTCTTTTGCAAGTGATGAGTTAGATTCTCCATTTTCCAATCTATTTAATATAATTGCACCTTTTTCTTCAATTGAGGCTCCAGATCATAAAAGGGCACATACAGCATTGATTTTAAATGGTAAAAGTGTTTTTTTAAGATCCAGAGCCTAAATTTTGAAAGCTTCGCGAAGATAAGACATTTTTGTGTAAGACTAACGAAAGATTACTGATTATATGTACAACTTAATCGTTACTATGGGTTTAAACTGAGTTTTTTGAATTGTCAATAAAGTAAGACTAAAGTATTTTCATAATAAAATGAATCTGAAAACAAATAAGTAATTATGGCTTTGTCATTATAAGCAGTGTGACTAACCAAAATATTTCAATATAAACTTCAATATAAGCGGTATGTCACTATAAGCAATGTCATTATAAGCAGACTTAATAATATTGAAATTGTTACGAGACCAAACTTTTCATCAAAATAATGTCACTTTAAGCGGTTCGTCAATGTAAGCGGAGTCATTATAAACGGATTCTACTGTAGTTTACTTTTACTTTATGACTAAAAAAAAATTTCCAAATTTTGACCAAAAAAAAGTCAAAAAAAATTTTTGAGTTAATTTTTGGTTTATTTGGCATAATTTGTGAATTTTCTAATAAGCAAATACCGATTCCTTATAATTTCACCTTTCATTTGAATAAAACAAATTTATGGAGACTTTTAATAGTTCTCGAGATATTGTAACTTTAGTAATCCGGGGTTAAATTTTAAAAATAAAAATACAAACATTGCTACAACATGGCGGACCAAAAAATAAAACAAGTTGTTCATTTCATGACCATTTAGCTTCCTCAATATAATATATACTAATTGCTTAATTTTTTTGTTGATATTAAACAGTGCGTGAGCACAAAGAACAAACGAAATATGTCCTGATACAAATATTTTATTTGAGGTTGAATTCAGACTTTACTTTACGGTACAAAAAGGCGCCTGCAAATATAAATAAATAAGTATAATTATAATATATAATCAGATGAATATTAAGATAAAGATGTTTGTTAATTATTACATTTTGTACATAATTTCGAGAAATAATATTGGCGTCTTACTTCTATACAGTCATGATAATCAAACATAAGAGAAACGAAACTCTCGCGCAAGACATACATCAACAGAACATAAAGCTCATTTCACACACTTCATAACGCAAGGTCCGTTCATAATTAAATATGATTAAATTTAACACTCCTCCTTAATCATATTTCGACGCAATTTTTCAAAGATCATACGATTCAAGGGTTTGGTCAAAATGTCTGCTAGTTGGTCAGAACTTTTGACATGTTGTAGTTCAATAGTTGTGCCGATGTGCTGTTGAATAAATTTTCGCGGAATCTCGATGTGTTTTTTTCCTTTTGTTATTTTTCCCTCGTACACGTTTTTTAACATGTGAATCGCTGATTGATTGTCGACGAGCAATTTTGTAGCATCATTTTTCTTCAGGATTCCCAGTTCCATTCCAATTCTACGAATCCAGCAAATATCATCGATGGACGACACTGCTGCGCGATACTCGGCTTCAGCAGTTGAACATGCAACAAGACGCTGCTTCTGTGAATACCAAACGATGGGACCTCCTCTTAGAGTAAGAACTCCACTTGTAGAATGTAGACTGTTAGAATCTCCTCCATAATCCGAATCAGTATAAGCAATTAAGTCCGAACTTCCGTCAAAATAAATTCCGAACTTCACGGTTCCTTTTAGGTATTGGAATATTCGTTTAATCATCTTCCAGTGGCTCATCATGGGACGATTGTTGAATCTGCTCAAATAGTTAACGGCGAAACTTATGTCTGGACGAGAAATGGTGGACAATTAAAGCAAGCTTCCATTGGCTTCAAGGTATTGATTTGTCTTTTCCAATGGCTGATCATTTACAAAATTCTCTGAATTTGTCTTCATTCCTTGTTCCATTGGTGTCGTCATGGAGTTGACTTGATCACATTTAAATCTTCTTAGAATCTTCTCGGTATAGTCGGGTTGATTTACGAATATTCCATCAGATGATACTTCAATCTTCATTCCTAAATACGTTAAATTATCTTGCAGAGTCTTCTCATAAGTAATTTCAAATTTATCATTCATTAGTCTCAGGATTCTAAAGACATCCTTCTCTTTCTTTGCCGCGATAAGTCCATCATCCACAAATAGAACTAGCATAATGTCTCTTTCGTTGTTGTAGTAAATGCATGGATCGTCATCAGTATTTACAAGTCCCAATGTTTGCAAAAACGATGAAAATTTATCGTTCCAATTTTTAGGGGCTTGTTTAAGTCCATACAAGCTTTTCTTGAGTTTGCAGACTTTGTTTGTTCCGTCTGAGAATCCCTCTGGTTGAGTCATAAAAATTTCCTCTTTGAGATCGCCGTGCAAAAAGGCTGTCTTCACGTCAAAGGTAGCTAATTTCATGTTGTTAGACGCTGCAACACTGAGCACAAGCCTGATTGATGCGTGACGAGCCACAGGACTAAACGTTTCCGAAAAATCTATACCCTCTTTTTGTTCAAATCCCCTTATCACGAGTCTGGCCTTCATTTTACCGTCTTGTTTATGTCGTAAAATCCAACGACATGTTAGTGGTTTTGCGTCTTTCGGAGGTTCCACCAAAATCCAAGTTTTCATCTTAATCAGGGAATTGTACTCATCCATCATAGCCTCATACCACGCTTTGTCCTTCAAAGCTTCTTTAACAGAGATGTTTTCATTTTCACATAAAATACCATATTCGACGTTTTCTTTCTCATGAACTAGACACGTTTCATAATCATTAAATCGAGATGGCATTTTTAATTTTCGACGATCTCGCAATTTTCGTTGATTTTCAATCGGGTGATCAGATTCGCTATCGGAGACTTCAGGTGTGACGTACTGTGATCGGTTTGATGAACATTCCTCTTCTGAACTTATGACTATTTTACTTTCAGTGTCTGAATCTTCAATTTTCTTTTCCGAATGTTCATTCAAGTTGATTTCAATTTCAGTAGAATTCTGTCCATTTTCAGACTTTTTATTAAAAATCACGTTATCGGAACAGACAACATCTTTCTTGTCTTCCAAGTAAATTCGATAACAGGGTGAGTCAAAATCGTAACCGACAAAAATTCCTTTCGCAGATTTCTTATCCATCTTCTTTCTCTTGTGATCCTCGATTAACACAAAACATTCGCATCCAAAACTTCTCAATTTGGAAAGACTCACTTTACGTCCAAACCAAAGTTCAGCAGGACTTTTATCCTTAACAGAACTTTTTCCTGTCTGATTAATCGTAAACACGGCGTAGTTAACAGCTTCAGCCCAAAGGCTCACACTCAGATTTTGTGCATGCAACACTGATCGTGCCGACTCTACAATAGTTCGCATCTCTCTTTCGATTCGTCCATTCTGCTGTGGCGTGTATGTGTTTGTCCTTGTATGTAAAACTCCAAGATCCTCTAATAATTTCTTAGTAGTCGAATTTTTAATTTCTGTCCCGTTGTCAGACCTCAAACTCTTCACTTTTCTGTCGAACTGATTTTCCACCATCTTCATGTATTTTTCCAATGCTGCAGGGGCTTCATCCTTTGATCGAAGAAAATATACTGTCCTGTAATGAGAGAAATCATCCTTAAACAATAAAAAATATTTAGCCCTTCCCAATGACAAAGAGTCCATTTCATCCAAGTCAACGTGAACTAAATCCAGCACATATTGTGCAACTTTTTCATTTCTCGGATGTGAAGTGTGGTGTTGCTTTCCGTATACGCAACCAACGCAAGTGTGATCATTCCAATCGTCAATGTAATTCACGTTGTTTCTGTCCAAAATGTCCTTGCAATATTTTATATTTTGATGGGCTAGCTTTTCATGCCAATCTTTAATTGAAATAGCCATCATACACAGTTCTGTCGTCTGTTTGCGAAACATCATTTGATATAATTCTTCAAATCGTTCTGCTACTAAAACTTGTTCCTTTCTGTCTGCTGTCTCAAAAATGGAGATGTCGGCATTCGCAGTCTGAATTAGTCCTTTCTCCAACATTTGTGTCACTGAAAATAAGTTAAACGTTATTTTGGGAACATATAAAACGTCTTTCAAAATTGCTTGATACCACTGTTTTCCGTCAAAAGCCTCCAGTTCGATATCACCGGTTCCAATTCCATTTATTTCAGTATTATCTCCAAGTACAACTTTTGTAGGCTCCTCCAGAGCTACATAATTTATAAGCCATTCTTTTCTAAAGGTCATATGTTGAGTAGCTGCGCTATCTTGATACCAAATGTCTTGTCGATTCTTTCTCGAGTTTAATTTTGCCGATGTCAATCCTACTGTGATGAGAGCTCGTCGATTTCCTTTCGTTTCACGACTATTTGTTTGATCGTGTGATTTATCACTTTTGCATTCTTTAGCAAAATGTCCCTTTTGTTTACAAATATTGCATCCGTAAGTCTTCCTACAATAGTCCAAGTACTTTTGACTCGGTTTATTCTTACAATATTTCTTTACGTGCCCTTTGTGACCACATTTGAAGCACTCAACACTTGAACTGTTCTGCTGACTCGAATTTCCTTGCTTCTTCTGTTTTGAAATGAGCGCATTTTTCATGACAGGTTCCTTATCGTCTTCTTTTAATCTGTCTTCTTCCAGACGAAGTCGCTCAATCAAAGTGTCAATATTCTTGCTGGTTGGATTTACATTATCCCACGAAGTCCGAAAGTGATGTAATTTTGATGGAAGAATTCCGAGTATCCTTGTCATAATCCAGCTTTCCTTAATCGGTTCTCCCTCAGCAGACAAATCTTCTGCACACTGTTGAACCAACATGCAATTTTCTACAACAGATTTATTATCATCATATTTAAAATTAAAAAAATTTCTTTGTAAACCTTCAATCGTAAGATCAGATCTTTTACCAAAAAATGTTTCCAATTTTTGCAACATACTGTACGCGGAAGTACAATTCGCAATTCTTTTTGCAATATTACTACTTACATTCAAACCAATACACGTCTGAGCATCTAAATCTTTTTTAACCCATGCAATAACGGTCGGCGCATCAGCTTGTCCGTCTGGTTTCATTATAACACCAGTCGCAACATCGAACAAATCTTTTGATTTTAAGGTTAGGTTCAATTTAAATTTCCACGAGATATAGTTTACATTACCTTGCGAATCTTCAGACAATGTTTCCATTTGTGACCTTACAAAGTCCATATTGACAGATTTGTTTTTAAAAAAATGTTAAAACGAAGAATTTCAACAATACAATTTCGACAAGACTAGAGACTAAAAATTTTAGCTTATATTTTTAATATAAAAGATTCTGAATAATTTTTAAGTTAAAAGATATAAAACTCTTGGCTGATCTGTTTTTGTGATTACGGCAATTTGAATCTAGAACACTGGCGAAGTTAACATATAAAAATTGTCTGATGATACAAATGAGGTTATCTTCTGACGGGCGATGACTGGTGAGACAATTCAAGAACCACAACTTTTCCTCTGACTGCTGGTGACTGTCCAAATTTTAGGTTTTAGCGGCTGACTCGGTTTTTGGCTTCACTGACTCGATTCTGCTTCGACTGACTTGTGCATGAATTTGTCAATGCACACTTTTCGATGTTACTTGTAACCCATTTAAGTTTGTTCATCTCAGACAAATTTATCTTTCAAAAAATTTTGCTCGCGGGCACTGGGCCCATAACCTGTTGATATTAAACAGTGCGTGAGCACAAAGAACAAACGAAATATGTCCTGATACAAATATTTTATTTGAGGTTGAATTCAGACTTTACTTTACGGTACAAAAAGGCGCCTGCAAATATAAATAAATAAGTATAATTATAATATATATAATCAGATGAATATTAAGATAAAGATGTTTGTTAATTATTACCTTTTGTACATAATTTCGAGAAATAATATTGGCGTCTTACTTCTATACAGTCATGATAATCAAACATAAGAGAAACGAAACTCTCGCGCAAGGCATACATCAACAGAACATAAAAGCTCATTTCACACACTTCATAACGCAAGGTCCGTTCACAATTAAATATGATTAAATTTAACATTTTTGTTACAGAATAAATATTTTAGAATGGTTTAATAAAATTTCAAAAAATACCAAATTTGAATTTTTGTGAAAAATAGAAATAACTATTAATTCTAAATATTGGTGAAATGTACACTTTAAATGCATGAATCGATTCGTTTTCATGCCAGGAATACAATTTTGACAAGCATTAATTAAAATTTCCATACAGAAAAAAGTTATTTAAAAAATTTTGTGGATATGTTCGGAAATTCTTGTGTCAGATGTTAGGTATTACAGTCGGGTCCCCATACTGTTAGATTCCAAACTGTTATGTCCTCAGTAGTGTTATGTTTTTGCATAATCTCCAAATTCAGAAGTGTTAGGTGACGTCACGTTACGTCACTAATTGTCAGGGCCGTATTCTTAAGACAAAGGAAAAGGGTGCATATACTTCTAGGCTAAACTTGAAGTCTATATATTTACGTTCCTGAAAGGTGCGCAGTAAGCATAATTTGAGCACATAACAGAGCTGAGTATGGAGAAGTGGGAAATTTCTGAAAATGTAACAGTATGGGGACCCGTCTGTAATGACTGTAATAAATTTGTTTGGTTTGTACACAATAGTTTGTGACATATACACACATACATTTGGACATTTGTTCAGAATTTCGCTGATTACGATTCTAACAAAAATTCACGAGAAACAAGATTCAAGCAAATCTGTGTGATTTTTTCTTCCGCCATATTGGATCCGCCATTTTGAATTTTGAAAAATTAGCAAATTTAATATTTGTTATCAGCAACCCGAAAAACCCCCGAGTGACAAGTTTCAAGTCATTTCTAGTGATTTTTAATTTTTTTCGTCCGCCATTATGAATCCGCCATTTTTAATTTTTAAAAACTAATGCCGCATTCGTGATCAGCGACCCTGAAAACCTTAGGAGTCATAATTTTCAAGCTAATCCGTGTGATTTTTAATTTTTTTGGTACGCCATGTTGTAGCCGCCATTTTAAATTTTGAAATTTTGATCCTGGATTCGTACTCAGCAACCCCAAAATCCTTATTTACAATAGCGTTTATATTGCTTTGACTATTATCCTAATTGGGTGACTGAAAGGGATATTCCGCGTAGCTACGGACTATAATTCCACGGTACGCGCTCCCACTAAATTCGCAATATCTCGAGAACTGTTGAAGTCTCTATAAATTTCTTTTATTCAAATGAAAGGTGTAATTATAAGGAATCGGTATTTGCTTATTAAAAAATTCTCAAATTAGGCCAAATAAACCAAAAATTAACTCATAAAATTTTCTTGACTTTTTTTTGATCAAAATTTGGAAATTTTTTTTAGTCATAAAGTAAAAGTAAACTACGTTCTTTTGTCTATTTTACCTGTAAATTTTATTAAAATCGATTAAAAAGTTTCAGAGATATTAAATTTTGAAAAAAACACAACACTCATTTTCAACATAAGTTGCGGCCGCCATTTTGAAAATTTTTTAAAATCCTGTTAGGATTAAGTGTATCTCATATAAGACTATTATTTCCCAAGGTTTCAAAGTAATCAGAAGACCACTTGCAAATGGCTTTTTTTCTGACGGAGTCTTACCCTTTAAATATTTTAATAAGCTGACTTAATCTTCACGAACCTAAGCACTCGATAACATAATTGTCCACTATTATTTATTGGTTTATACACCTGTCTTCAGCCTTACATACTTGGCTATACAAGTGTTTTCTTTTACAATTTCTCTTTACAAATATTTCTTATACATATACATTTCCTAATACTAAGTTTTGCGCCTACAGAGCGACTTAAAAATTAGGAGTACTCGCATTTGCCTGGATTACCCGTCTAATGGGTTTTCTCGCCAGTGGAGAGAGAAACTGTAGAAAACCTCTCCTGAGTACAACCGGTTTATCGACAGTCGAGTTCTAATGGTGTGTACCGGACAATAATCGACGGTGCACATCATTATACCTCGACGTCAAACCTCCCGCTCAGATTGTCTCACGTGCCGGAAAAATACCAAGCCAAATGGGCGCGAACCAAGGGTACTTGCCCTTGGTCCTTAAATGACCGCCAAGCGAGGCATCTATCCGACTGAGCTAATCTGTCGGTAAATTGTCCACTATTGCACATTATTTATTATATTATTAACCGTATTTCAAAAAACGCCACAAAATAAATTAAAAGGCACTACATTATTAACCCATTAACGCCCACCAGGAAAAAAAAATTTATAACAATTTTATTGCAAAAAAACACACTTTTTATGAAAAAAAAATTTTTCACTTATTCTTTTGACATGGAAAACTAAAGAATATGGTCTCCAAAGCACAAAATATCGCGTCCTCGAACTCTCAGCTATAAAAATCCATAATTACTTTTTATTAAATTCAAGATGGCGGATATGAAAATGGCCATTTTTCCAAAATGCAAAAGGCCGAAAAAAATTTTCGGGTAATGTTTTTCAAAAGTTAATAGATTTGATTGAAAATGGTTACTCGGGGGTTTTTGGGGTCGCTGATTACGAATCTGATTTTACTTTTTTAAAATTCAAAATGGCGGATCCAATATGCCGGACATATTTTTTAAAAAGTGATTGGATTTGCTTGAAAATAGTGACTCGGGGGTTTTTAGGGTCGCTGATTACGAATCTGATATCACTTTTTCAACATTCAAAATGGCGGATCCAATATGGCGGACAATTTTTAAAAAAGTAATTGTATTTGCTTGAAAATGGTCATTCCGGGGTTTTTGAGGATGCTGATTACGAATTTAACATCAGAACAATATTAGGTTTATCGTTGCTCTTACCACGTGTTGTGTTAGTATCTTTTTACCATTGTATAAAAAAATGTCATAATTATATAAGTGTCATAATTATCGTTGATTCAGATTTAGAAAGCAGAATTAAAATTTTATATTATTTATTTTAAAAAATATTAAAATATACAAAAAAAAATTTTAAAATAAAAAAAAACAAACAAAATTTTAAAAATAAAATAAAAACGTAGCTTTTGCACGTCGACCTCCTTGTCGTAAGAGCTGGGCAACGTCATTAAAATTTTGTTGAAGGCTTAAGGACGTGAAGGATAAACATAATATTGTTCTGAAGTCAGATTCGTAAATAATATCCTCAAAAACCGCCAAATGACCATTTTAAAGCAAATGCAATTACTTTTTAAAAAATTGTCAGCCATATTGGATCCACCATTTTTAGTTTTGAAGAAGTGACATCAGATTCATAATTAGAATCCCCAAAAACCCTCGAGTAACTATTTTCAAGCGAATCTAATCACTTTTTAAAAAATTGTCCGCCATATTGGATCCGCTATTTTGAATTTTAAAGAAGTGACAACAGATTCGTAATCAGCATCCCTAAAAACCCTCGAGTAACTATTTTCAAGCGAATCCAATCACTTTTTAAAAAATATGTCTGCCATATTGGATCCTCCATTTTTAATTTTGAAAAAGTGATATCAGATTCGTAATCAGCAACCCCAAAAACCCCCAAGTAACTATTTTCAAGCAAATCCAATTACTTATTAAAAAATATGTCTGCCATATTGGATCCGCCATTTTGAATTTAAAAAAGGAACATCAGATTCGTAATCAGCGTCCCCAAAAACTTCCGAGTAACCATTTTCAAGCAAATTTAATCACTTTTTAAAAAATTGTCCGCCATATTGGATCCGCCATTTGGAATTTTAAAAAAGTGATATCAGATTTGTAATCAGCGTTCCCAAAAACCCCCGAGTAACTATTTTCAAGCAAATCCAATCACTTTTTAAAAAATATGTCCGCCATATTGGATCCGCCATTTTAAATTTAAAAAAAATAACATCAGATTCGTAATCAGCGACCCCAAAAACCCCCAAGTAACCATTTTCAATTAAATCTAATAACTTTTGAAAAACATTACTCGAAAATTTTTTTCAGCCTTTTGCATTTTGGAAAAATGGCCATTTTCATATCCGCCATCTTGAATTTAATTTTTATAGCTGAGAGTTCGAGGACTCGATATTTTGGTGTCCGTGAAGTTAGCATTACAACCACAAAATATCGAAAAAAAATTTTATGGTATCGTTTGGAAATCGTTTGGTGATGTTTGGAAACTCCTATTTATTGTTTGGAAATAAAAATAAAAAAATTTATAACAATATTAAAAATGTAGTGCTATTTTCACATTTGCACTGCATTTCAAACTTTTTTAAAAAATTATTTTTGGGATCGTTTGGAAATCGTTTGGTGATGATTGGAAACCAATTTTTAACGTTTGGATATAATAATTTGGGAAAATAAAACATTTTCTAAAAAAGTTGTTCAGGCGGTGCATTGGTTTCTGCGCATTCAATAATGGCGCGGAATTTTAAAAGTGCTATTTTCACACTTGCATTACAAATCAAACTTTTTTAAAAATTCTTCTTCGAATAGTTTGGAAATCGTTTGGTGTTGATTAGAAATCACTTTTTATCGTTTGGAAAAAATAACTTTTAAAAATAAAATATTCCTTTAATAAAAAATTGTTCAGGCTGTACATTGGTTTCTACCACTGAGAAAACATTTACTTGTTTTAAGTAAAAAAATAATTGTAAGTTTGAATTAAATATATTATTTCTATAAATGAACCAAAAAATATGTTTGAATTAAACTTAAATTTGTTTGACTGTTTAGCAAAGATATTTTAAATTTGATTTAAAGAAAATATGTTTGACTCATATAAATCGTTTTCTCAGTGCACGCAATCAATCATGGAGCGGAATTTGAAAAGTAGTAAATTTACTATGTATATACATAGAAGATGATTTATAAGTAAGTAAAGATTTTACAAAATCACTTAATAGTAGAATCCTACAAATCTAATTTTAGGAGATTAATAGTTTTGAAGGCAAACAATTTTTAAAGAAAGTATTAACAAGTATTTTTTGACTTAACATTAAGAATTGCTAAGTACAGAATAACTGTCTTACATGTAGTTGCTTGTTTTTATATATATTGCTCCAGAAGGAGAAAAAAATTCGTGGCAATTGAAACTTATCACTTTGTTGTTCAAATCGTTGTACATTTGCCACTTGCCGGAAGTTCTTCTGGAAAGAGCAATAAAATGCGCTGGCGTGTAAATAATAATGCCCGCTAATCTGAAACAAATCAACCAAAAATGAGGTTTGAATTAAATATATTATTTCTACAAAACAGTGGGCCAGAAGATCAAAAAATTTGGCCAAAAGTCATTGAAAGATTTTTCAAAATGCAATATAGTATCATCATATAGATAAGTGAAAGTAGTTATTTTGTAAATGTTATAAGTTTTAATGAAATATTTAAGCTTGTATAATAAGTTAATATAAGTGTAAGGCTTATACGATCACCATATAGCTTTAGTTCTAAACTGTCATTGTTTTACTTAAATGTAGTATCTGTCATTAATTATATTGCATTTTCTCATTAGTTGCAATCATGTAGTATGTGAAAATAGTCAATAGCTGAAAAAATAAATCTGATGTTAGAAATATTGAGAATAATTGTGACAAATTTCGTTTTTTTTACTACTTGTTAATACGCCGATTGAGCCTTGCGCAAAACTCCACAAGCTATTAACAATTTCTTTACATTAACGTCTTCAGTAGTTCATGTGTAACAAGCTAAAGGTGCGGTTTGCTGCGGTTTTTCATTTTCTTTTTAAAAAAATGAAGTTTTACTGATCTATGCGCGAGTTGATTATATGTATATCAATCATTTTCCAATAGGGTGTAAAAAGTTAACCAAGTATTAAGAGTCACTCAATTTTAACTTATTTAATTCAAAATGACTTCATTGAAGAAAAAAGAGGTTCTTCAAATTATTTTAAGTAATAATGACATGAATATAACCGTTAATTCAATTTTAACTAAAGTTGGTATCAATAAATCAGATGTAGGTAGTAAAGGATTGGAACGCTTAAGGGGATCCCACTTATCGACATTGCAGATCTAAAATGATTAAAAATCTGCAACGACCGTTTCTTGGAAAATATAAGATATTATTACCTATAAATTTGGAAAACTCATTTTTTATCATGAATACACAGGATGAGTATTTTATTTGTTGTAATTATTTGAAAAAAATTATCGTTAGAAAGTTAAATATGGGCAGTTTCCCTGTAACACATCTTTGACTACTAGCTCAAACTGCAACGACCATTTCTCGAAAACAACGAAACAAAATAATTTTTCCATTTGGGAAATTTAATTTTGTAGGAAAATACGGAGGATGAGACTCATTTGCCATTCAGGAATAAATAAAAACTTTATTTTTTGTAAAGTGTATATGTGACAGCTGTTCGGTGGCACTTGATATTTAATTTACTAGCATTAACTTTTCTTTAACAATTTGAACAAAATAAATCTCTCTCATTGTGTGTCTTTCATCACTAATGAATTTTTACTCGAAAAGAAAACATTATATTTTATTGTTGCTAATTTAAAGCTAAAAATAATCAAAATTGGTCAGTTTTGGAACCTTTGGCGCCATCTCTTGGTTCTATGAACTACTAAAAGCTGTCACATGTGTTCTTCTTGTTGTAAATTGCTATACAAAACAGTTTACATAAATTAAAGTTTTTTATTGTTGTTTTCATATGTAATGAATCTTATTATGTGTATTTTTTATTAAAATTAAGTTTGCTAAATGGAAAAATTATTTTGTTTTGTTGTTTTCAAGAAAAGGTCGTTGCAGTTTGGGCTCTTAGAAACTGACCATATTTAATTTTCTAACAATATATTTTTTTTAATAATTACAACAAATAAAATACTCATCCTATGTATTTATAATAAAAAATGACTTTCACAAATTTATAGGTCATAATTCCTTATATTTTTCAAGAAACGGTCGTTGCAGATTTTTAACCATTTTTGATCTGCATTGTCGGTATGTGGGATCCCCTTAAAAAATGCTTTAAATAGTTTAAAGTCAAAAAGAAATGTAAAATATCAGCATTGCAGTAGGAAAATAGCCGTTTTTGAGTCACAAAATTCAGTGTGGTTAGATTCTGAATTTACTATTCCTGACTTAGACCTCACAGCTGAAGTAAGTAAGACTAAAAGACTTAAAAGAGGTCGTCCATCGCTTGATTTTGAAGAAAAATCTATTAGATCGAAAAGACGAGAAGTGTCTAAAATCAGTGAAGAACATGATAATGATCCTCAGAAACTATTAATGGCTACTAGTCATGCGGCACGAGTTTCAGGGGAAGCAGATTTGCGATCGGTACTTAACGAACTTTCAAAAAGCGAGGAACAGGCTAAGAAAATTAGAAAAATAATGACAACACCTTTTCCTACAATAGAAAAGAAAAGCCCAGAAGAGGCTTTAGCATTTGTTTTCGATAATTCTATGTCTAAACAAGTGTATCAGAATATGCGATTAGCGACCAAATCTAGTGGAGCAGACATTTGGCCTGCGTATAATGCGATTAGAGAAGCCAAAGAAAAGTTAAGACCCTCGAAAGAGTCAATTAAAATTTCTGAAACGTTAGCTGAAGTATCACTTCAAGAACTTTTAAACCACACGGTGAATAGAATAATAGAACTACAAAGAGAAGTTTTACACTGTCTTATTCAAAAAAATAAAATTACTGAGCTCGAAACTGTTCTGATGTGTTCTTGGGGATTTGATGGGAGTAGTGGGCATTCGCCTTACAAACAAGGTTATGATAGTGTCAATGAGAAACAGACTCCTACAGATGAAAATCTGTTCGTTACTACACTTATCCCCTTAAGGTTATTAAGTGAAGGTGACGTAATTATGTGGAATAATGTTACTTCTCAATCTCCAAGATTTTGTCGCCCTATTCAAATTCGATACGCAAAGGAATCAACAGAAGTAATTCTTGCCCAAAAGAAGGCCATCGAAGAACAAATTCTGAAATTACAAGCCTATGAAATTTTGATTGAAGGCTGTCGTATATTATATTAATAATATACATTATTAATGACTTTAATTGACGGTAAGGTATTAAATACGATCACCAACACGCCATCAATGTTAACTTGTGCTATCTGTCATGCTGTTCCTAAACAATTTAACGATCTATCTAATATAAAGAGTGTGAAATTTATGCCTCATGAGGAGTCACTGTTACATGGAATCAGCCCTTTGCATGCCTGGATAAGAATTTTCGAATTTTGCTTACATGTTTCTTATAAATTAGTTATCAAAAGATGGGATGCCAGAGGTGCTAAGAATAAAGAACAGGTAGCATTAAGAAAACAAGAGGTGCAATCAATTCTGTGGGAAAAAATGGGACTCAGAGTGGATAAACCAAAGCCTGGAGTAAGTGGTACCAGCAATGATGGAAACACAGCTCGCAGGGCATTTAAAGATTCTAAACTCTTGTCTGATTGCCTTGGTCTTAATCACGAATTGCTTCAACGTTTTAAGGTAATTTTAATTAGCCTCTCTTGTCATCTTCCTCTCGATTCAAGTCGATTTAAAGAATTTTGCACCTCTACTGCAAAACTGTATGTCTCGCTGTATTCGTGGTACCCTATGTCTCAAACGGTTCACAAAATTCTTATTCATGGCGGAGAAATAATAAAAAACAGCGTCTTACCGGTAGGTATGCTCTGAGAAGAAGCATCTGAAGCCAGAAATAAGGATTACAAAAAATTTAGACTCCAGCATAGTAGAAAGCATAGTAGGATGGCAAATTTGGAAGATTTGTTTTGTAGAGCTATGGACACCTCTGATCCTCTTTTATCGAGTTTACGTTTAAAAGAACGCCTGCAAAAAAAAGTTCAATTATCTCTTCCTAAAGAAGTGCAACTTTTATTGAAAGAGGTTGAAGTAGATTCTAATCCATCAGGAAGTACCAATTACGTACAGGTAAGTGAAGAACTAGACGAAGATGAAATTGAGGAAATTGATTTTACAGAAACAATCTTATATTTAGATGACATAGAATTATCCGAAGAAGAAGACTAACAATCTGATGTAATTGACGATATTTGACCTCGTAGAGCAAGCAATTAGTATTTACCTATTTTTAAAAAAATTAAAAAAAAATCAATAAAACAATATTTAAAAACTTGAAAAAATTTAAAAAAATTAAAAAAAAAAATCAATAAAACAATATTTAAAAACTTAAAAAAATTTAAAAAAATTAAAAAAAAAAGGAGTCTGAAGTCGCACTGTAACCTCCTCGTGGTAGACTTCGGAAACTACAATTTATTATGTAGGCTAACTACAGGCGTGCCTCTTTATCTGACATATTGAATCCACCATTTTCAATTGTTTAAATCTAATTGCAGATTTGTCAACAGCGGTACAAAAAAGCCCGAGTAACAAGTTTCAAATTAATTAGATAAAATTTAAAAAAAGGTCCGCATAAGGGATTCGCCATTTTTAATTTCTAAAATCTTGCAGCAGATTCGTAATCAGCGCCCCCTAAAACCCCTAAATACTAAGTTTGGTAAAAAATAATTAATTTTTATAAAATTTATGTCCGCCATTTTGAATGGTTGAAATCTGACTTCATATTCGTAATCAGAGACCATCAAAACCCCTAAATACCAAATGTGGTGAAAAAAATCCAATTTTTTAAATTTCATGTCCGCCATATTGGATCCGCCATTTTGAATTGTTGAAATCTGACTTCATATTTATAATCAGAGACCCCAAAACCTGTACATAGCGGCATTAAAAGTTATAAATTGTTGGTGTTTTGGGAATTATGAATTTTGGCCACTTATAAGGGTCTCCTGGCATAAAAGGAACAAAAAATATGTTTGCACTAAACTTAAATTTGTTTGACTGTATAGCAAAGATATTTTAAGTTTGATTTAAATAAAATATGTTTGAATCAAATAAATTGTTTTGTCAGTGTATTTAAATGAAAATTAATATTTACTTTACCTGAATTTTTCGTTTACTAAATTTAAATAGACTGGCAAATCCTTAACGCAACATTTCATTGATGCGAACTGGTCACTTTCATCAGTTCCACAAACATCCAGGTCAATGAAAATGTGTGCATTAAAAATAATGCTCTGTAAATCTGCTGGTTCTCCACAATTTTCTGGCGACAGACAAGTATGTGTGGGATTTGGCAAACAAATAGCTGATTCTAAGGCTTTGTAACCTTCTCTCCTTATAATATTTGAATTTATTGATAAAAATGGAATATCCCAAGTGTCCTGATGTCCTTCTGCACATAATACAGACATTTGAAGGCTAAATTCTCCTTCCATGACGTGAACCCACATTTGAGTGATAGAGGAAAATGCGTCAATCAATCTAATTGGAGATTGTAATGTATCTTTCAATGAAAGTGCGCTATCAAGCGAATTGGATGTTTTAAAATTAAGCAATATCTTTGCTCTTTGAAGATACACTTCACTCTTTGCTCCCAATTCTGATAGAAGTAGAAATAACTTACAAGTGTCATTATTTGAATTTCTAACGTGTTCCATATATTCTGCACAATCAATTAAACATGCTGTTAAAATGGAGACAATGCTGTCAAAACCACACGTGTTAATAACTCTTACAAGTAGCTCTTAAATTTTGATGTATTGTTTAAAAACACAACCATTTTTCAATAGAATATTTGGAAGACGCTTCATTTTCTTAATATTTTCAGGATTGATGTGCTGAATTTCCGGGTAGGGTCGAAAGTATTTCGTTCTATTTTTCCTAATGGTTGCTTTTGCCATTGGAAGCTCGTTTTGTGTTTTGTTAGGAGAATCATTTATTTTTGCGACCAAAATTTTGTCTTCTTTCGTGGCTTTATTCCTCCAGTTTTCGAGATGATGCAATTCTGGATGACAACTCTGCGAAAATTCGTCTTCTTCGTTAGATGCAATCTCATGGTCAGGTGAATTAGTTTCTTTTTCGATTTGTAAAATTTCATTACCCAATGGTTCAATCTCCTCATCGTCAACAATATAAGTTTCAATTTCTTTTCTTTTTGTTAATTTAATTTCACTATTTATTTGATTTGATAAAACTATTTCTTTTTCTTTTGCTTTGGAGGGATTGCATTTTGGGTTTTTTTGAAGCGAATAATTAAGCAGTTTCGTAGAGGCATCTAAAGTCTTGGCTGCTATTGCTCTATAGTGGATTATAAAAAACTTGTGTAATAGAAGTTTTTTTTCGTAGTTCCATAAAATTCTGTTTTTCAATTCATTAAAATCTCCTTCAACAGCAGAACTTGAAGCTCGAATTTCAGTAATGTTAAAAGCCGATGTCATAACACCTGTCCACAAAGGAAATTCTTTTGACAAATTTAATAAAACTTTATAAAAGCCATTATTTTTGTATCCATTAGCAAAAGTTCCTATTATACTTTTACTTTTCTGAGCAGATTCGTGCAACGTTGTGATCCAATTAGCTATTAAATATCCAGGAGTTGCATCCTTTTCAACAAAGTCTGTCAATGTCAAATCATCTTGATCGGATAAATTCATTTTATGAACTATTAGTTTTCCCTTTTCACTTTCTTCATCAGGAAATATTTTTTGAATCGCATGATCTTCTGAGCAAAATATATGCTTGCAGTTTGACACGAGCATTTAAAGCCGGTGTGTTTTCATCAGTTCCTTTAAGTTTACCATCATAGTCATGGGAAGAAGTAATTAATAATAATTCAAGGATTTCCTGAAATTTCTCAAATCTATCGCAGGAAATCAAAAGCGCTACTTCTCTAATATAGAAATCTTTTACAACAGGCATGTCCTTTCTAAAACATTTTTGTCTAGATACGAGAAAGAGTAAATGAGCAACATCTAACCGAATAAATGTATTTGCAGGTCAAGATTCATTTATGTTAAGTAAAACATTGAAACATTTTTCAACGTATTCACTTAATGAACAACGGTTGAATGTTAGGCATAATGCGTTTAAAATAGCTCTGCCATAATCAGAGACTGTAACTTTAGGTACTGGAGCACCAGCTTGTAACCATCTTAGTAAAAAAAATTGAATGGTTACTGTATCTTGTACTGATGAGAGCATCTGGCCTACAGGTATCGAAACTCCACAGGTATTAATTACAATTTCATACAAGAAAATGTGTCCCGACTTGGAATTTTCATCAATTGAAATTGATTCAACAAGACTCCCTGTACTATCAGTGGAAATTTCTCAAGTATCTTTCTCCAAATTGACATATTGTTTTAATACAAGAATTTGATCTGGTAAAATATAAATCAAACAAGGAGGGTCTTTCCATATATCATAAATTGCACCAGCATATGGTGGAGTGCGCTTCAGCTTTTGCATACATTCGATGGGGTCTTTGTCGTCCGTAGGAAAAATACCCAAATCTTTATCCCGTGTTTCCTGCCTTAGCTTTCTTAAAACTTCTAGATTGTGAACATTTGGTCTATTAATGTCTCCTCTCTTGCCTTCTTTAAGTGTTAACTCTCGTCGTACATTTGATGCTCCTTTAACCAAAACTTCCTTCCCAATCAATTCTCGCTTTGCGTTTCGTAAGTGTCGCTGTATGGTTTCATGTGGAGTGTTAATTGTATTTTTTGTAAAAATTTTTAATACAAGAGATCCACCAGGGACTGGCTCTTCTTCAGCAAAGGCTATAAATGGTGAATTGCACATTAAACTCTTACATTTTCCAGTTATTTTAATAAAATATTTGGAATTTCTAGAAATTTTCGAAAAAATTGGTCTGCAACGATATCACTCCATACATTAGGTGTTAACATCAATCTTTCCCGATCTTTATGTTGATAGAATTTCGGCTTCATTTTCTCATACAAATCTTCAGAGATTATAAGATTAAATTCATCGCTGTTTCTAAAACAATTGGCCTCAATTAAGTAATTTGGATCATTATTAAAATTTTCATCGGAGTCATCATCAGTCGAATTATCATCTGTTATTACATCACTAAAAACATTCCTTTCTTCAATCGCGAAAAAATCTATTTTTAATTTTTTAAAAACGTCTGTTCTAAGATTATTTCTATCTTCTCTTAAATTTTGGTATATGTCCTGCGAAGTCCATTGGCCATTTAAGCTTTCGCTAACGTTTTTATAAAAGTTTGAACCATGAGGTGGCAGTTTGTTTTTTTTGCAATGAAATTCTAGAAGTTCTTTACTATGTAAAATAATTGCTGCGAGTGCATCCTCCTTGCATACTTTTGGTACTCTAGGCATCTGTACAATAAAATAAAAACTATTTTAAATTACTTAATTAGCTATTAAAAAATTCTGTGTTATCACAAAGACTATAAAATTTAAAAAGCGTAATAAATTACTTGAAACCAACACGGAATGAAAAACTTGAATTCCAATAGTTAATTTCAAATACTTAAAAAATTGTATTTACATACCTTAAAAACGTCGCTTCTTACTATTCTGAGTACATAATATTCAAAATTAAATCTGCTCTGTACAACAACTGTAGATAGTTCAGACACTTGCTTCAAGTAAGAACAAAAAAAACTTACAATAATTCATTGTTTAGTATTTACAATAAATGAACAATCAAAAAAACTTTGCAAGTTGAAAGAGGAAATACATAACATAACGAATAAGGGGGATACCAACGTATTTTGATGCGCTGATTACGATAATAATAATGAAATTTGGCGCAAATTTCATCTTTATGGTGAAAACCATAAAAAAACCATAAAATTGTGTTTTTTTTGCGTATAATTCGTAAAAAACGAAAAATTTTGAAAAACTTTTTAAACAAAAGTTATAGACCTCACCAAAATACACATTTTATGTTCTTATCATTATTTGCTAAAATCCATTATTTTGGGGGGACCATTGTAGGGGGCTCGGGTCTGGGTTGTGTACCTTCTAGTACCAACTAGGAAGTAAATTTGACTCCCTTTCTGTATGCACAGAGCAAGGGTACACGACCTGAGGCGGGCTTCACCCGCCTCCCAGTTGTTCCCCTCTTGGGCCCTAAAAAAGGTTTTTTTGGGGGGACCGTTGTAGGGGGCTCGGGTCTGGGTTGTGTACCTTCTAGTACCAACTAGGAAGTAAATTTGACTCCCTTTCTGTATGCACAGAGCAAGGACACACGACCTGAGGCGGGCTTCGCCCGCCTCCCAGTTATTCCCCTCTTGGGCCCTAAAAAAGGTTTTTTGGGGGGGGGACCGTTGTAGGGGGCTCGGGTCTGGGTTGTGTACCTTCTGGTACCAACTAGGAAGTAAATTTGACTCCCTTTCTGTATGCACAAAGCAAGGGTACACGACCTGAGGCGGGCTTCGCCCGCCTCCCAGTTGTTCCCCCCTTGGGCCCTAAAAAAGGTTTTTTTTGGGGGGACCGTTGTAGGGAGCTCGGGTCTGGGTTGGGTACCTTCTGGTACCAACTAGGAAGTAAATTTGACTCCCTTTCTGTATGCACAAAGCAAGGGTACACGACCTGAGGCGGGCTCCGCCCGCCTCCCAGTTGTTCCCCCCTTGGGCCCTAAAAAAGGTTTTTTTGGGGGGGACCGTTGTAGGGGGCTCGGGTCTGGGTTGTGTACCTTCTGGTACCAACTAGGAAGTAAATTTGACTCCCTTTCTGTATGCACAGAGCAAGGGTACACGACCTGAGGCGGGCTTCGCCCGCCTCCCAGTTGTTCCCCCCTTGGGCCCTAAAAAAGGTTTTTTGGGGGACCGTTGTAGGGGGCTCGGGTCTGGGTTGTGTACCTTCTAGTACCAACTAGGAAGTAAATTTGACTCCCTTTCTGTAATCAGCGTATCAAAATACGTTGGTATACCAATTTTTATTGAAATCGGAGGTCCCCCTTATTCGGAAGTACACCCCAAACTTCTGCCCCTGTCATAGAAGAGAGGAATACAAAAATGGTTTTCCCAAAAGTCGTGTGAATGTTCTATAAGATACAATGAGGGAAAGGAGTAAGGATATTCAAATTCAAGCTTTTTCTCCCTCACTCGCATTGTACACCCAATATCATATATGCCTTCCTTCCGGTTTGGACAACTTTTTGTAAGCTGGTGTGCCTTCTATAAGAATGTTTTAAGTCTATAGCGTATCTCAATTATTATACGCCATAGACTTAGAACATTCTTATAGAAGGCACAGTTTTTGTAAAGACACGTTGGAGGGGGGTCGGGTCTGGGTTTAGTACCTTCTAGTACCAACTAGGAAGTTAATTTGACACTCATTTTACGTTAAAACCGTAGAAGGAAAAAAGATGTCTTTTGTAATTAGGCCATGAATGCAAATGTAGTGAACATTTGCCTCATTCATCTATCTGTCTTACTCATGGCCTAGTTACAAAAGCGCAACGTAAAATTTTGCTTGGGACAGGATCCTAAAGTAGTTTTCAATCAACACCAAACGATTTCCAAACTATTCCAAGAAGAATTTTTAAAAAAGTTTGATTTGTAATGCAAGTGTGAAAATAGCACTTTTAAAATTCCGCGTCATTATTGAATGCGCAGAAACCAATGCACCGCCTGAACAACTTTTTTAGAAAATGTTTTATTTTCCCAAATTATTATTTCCAAACGTTAAAAATTGGTTTCTAATCATCACCAAACGATTTCCAAACGATCCCAAAAAGAATTTTTTAAAAAAGTTTGAAATGTAGTGCAAATGTGAAAATAGCACTACATTTTTAATATTGTTATAAATTTTTTTATTTTTAATTCCAAACAATAAAAAGGAGTTTCCAAACATCACCAAACGATTTCCAAACGATACCATAAAATTTTTTTTCGATATTTTATGGTTGTAGTGCTAACTTCACAGGACTGATATTTTGTGCTTTGGAGACCATATTCTTTAGTTTTCCATGTCAAAATAATAATTGAAAAATTTTTTTTTCATAAAAAAGTGTGTTTTTTTGTAATAAAATTGTTATAAATTTTTTTGAGATAATTATAAACAAATTTTAGCTTCATATTCAGAAAGAGCGATAAATTTTACGTCGGAAATGGCTAAAATTTTTAACTAATTATTTCATACAAAATAAGAGTCGTGAAATCATGGTACATTTTGCGTCCTGATGGGCGTTAATGGGTTAAAAGAACATAACCTTTATAGTACCTATTCAATTACTACATTATTAAAAGAACATAACCTTTATAGTACCTATTATACCTCATAGTGCCTTTTCAAAAATAATTTTACTTATTTGCTTTATTATGCTGTTAACTGGAAGATGCTTATTGGAAAAATTTGAGGTTAGCTTCTTCTACGTAGACTATTCAGGTGTATAAAATTGACGAATTAGTCAATGGGAAAATACAGATTCAAAAATGTCTGAAAAGCATTCCGATTCAAATTTTCCGAAACCTATTCAAAGCAAGTCGCTTAAATCCGCATTCTTAAAATGTCTGATTCACTAGAAGGCCTGATTAATAGGTTTTTTTTCCTGGGTAGTGACACTTTTCCCCTTTGGGGGCGCTTCTATCGGTAGAAGTGAGCCCAGAGAAATTACGGTAACGAAAAGTGCACTCACTTTGCCTGAGTGTCGTTCGGTCTCCTTATACTACTCTATGAATGAAATGCAATACTTTAGCTTATATAATTTTACCGACAGGTGGCGAAAGTGACTTTTCTCGCTATTGACATAATTTTAACTGCATATAAGAGCTGGCAGTCTACAGTTCGGAAAGTGTGTTGGAAATTATAAAATTATTTTTTCTGATAAATTCAAATACTAATGCAATTTATTATGTGTTTAATTTCTAATTAAATAATTTTTAATCTTTTGATTTGTCTACAATCCAATAAGTTTCGCGTATGGTATACAAGGTAGCATCAATTCCTGCGTATTTTAATTTGTTGTGGGTGTCACGAACAAGGAGATCAGTGATTAGAATAGGATGTTTGAGTTCATATTCTATGTCGGAATTTTTTAGTTCTCCTCCCAAGCGTAGAAATCCATCTTCAACAAAAGGAGTCAATCTGAGTATCTTGGAATCATTAAGGAACTTCATTTTCTTTGACAGAGCATGGAACTCCTTTGGAAATTCTTCTCGTTGAATTTGTTGAAAAATTCGATCCGATGAAAATTTAATCTCCTCATCTGTCAAAGATCCTGAGTTACTCCTTTCTCTGCGAATTTTATTAAAAAATCTGAAGCAATATTCGATTATACGAATTAACTTAATCATATAAGAGTATCGTTTCCAAAGTTTCTTTTATTGTTGTGTTGAGTACAGGTAAAACTGGATATTTTATCTCTTCCGTCAATTCACTGCTATTGACCTTGTAACAAATAACGAATAAAACGATTTTAAAATAGAATTCGGAATTTAATAACACAGCCACACAAAAAAAAAAAAAGTTCTGATCTGGGGGTCTCACTATGTAGACTTTATGTTTTTTGGGTCGCTGAATCCGAATCCGAGGTCCATTTAACCCCATCAGATCAGGATTTTGACATAACCTCAAAAGACCAATATGGCGGACACATTTTTGAAAAGTTCATTGGATTCGCTTCAAATTTGTTACTCGGGAGTTTTTGGGGTCGCTGATTACGAATTTGAAGTCTGATTTCAAAAATTCAAAATGGCGGATCCAATATGGCGGACACGTTTTTGAAAAATTCATCGGATTCGCTTGAAATTCGTTACTCGGGGGTTTTTGGGGTCGCTGATTACGAATTTGAAGTCAGATTTCAAAAATTCAAAATGGCGCATCCAATATGTATGTGTCAGCCATATTGGATCCGCCATTTTGAATTTTGAAAAACCGACATCAGATTCGTAATCAGCGACCCCAAAAACCCCAGAGTAACGAATTTCAAGCGAATCCGATGAAGTTTTCAAAAACGTGTCCGCCATATTGGATCCGCTATTTTGAATTTTTGAAATCAGACTTCAAATTCGTAATCAGCGACCTCAAAAACCTCCGAGTAACGAATTTGAAGCGAATCCAATGAACTTTTCAAAAATGTGTCCGCCATATTGGTTTTTTGAGGTTATGTCAAAATCCTGATCTGATGAGGTTAAATGGACCTCGGATTCGGATTCAGCGACCCAAAAAACATAAAGTCTACATAGTGAGACCCCCAGATCAGAACTTTTTTTTTTTTGTGTGGCTGTGTAATTTGAATAAATTTTTGGCGCTCAGTACAACATCGATTATAATTAATATCTGAAACAAAGTAATACAAATTTTTAGTATTTTCCTTTTCATAAATAAATCATTCCACGTAGATACTAATATAAATATTTATCTATAATTATAACTCTATCAACGATCACACCACACAAATCAAATTCTATACAAAATAAATAAAACCGTTCGTCGGATTGTACATATAAAAATATATGTCATATATTAAAAACAAAAGTATTCTGCAGATTATCCAGTAGACTAGACGAATCCGCTACTTCGCTGATGTATATTATATTCTTCCGAATCAGTGAATCATTATAATCAATTAGAATTCCAAGGAGGTATTTCGAAAGACAGAAAAAAAGCGCGATGCTCTACGTTTGCTGCACCAACCGCTACGAAACAAATTCAGACAGATTGAGATTACCCTCCATTTTTATCACAATAATTTAAATATACGCAACTCACTCATCAACTTACTCACATTCCCACTCTCAATAGGGTAAGACTAGCTCAACTGTGTTAAAAAAATTTCATTGATTTTCTAAAATGTTAAAACTTTTATGAAAATCGGTAGTTCACAACAAAACAAAAAAACACTTTTAACTGTTTTTTTGAATTTAAAATTTTTGTTACTTTTTTGCATTAAGAAAATATTGCAACATTTTTAAAAAAAATTAATAAGTCAAAAACCGTTTATAATAAATTAATTAAACTTACACTGACTACAAAAAATTGTTCACTCTTTTAAATGAAAATATTTGCATAATTGTAAATTTAAAAATTCCATATTTTTAATAACAATTTTCTAAACAATTTGAATTATTTATGTGTTCTACCCCTCCAATTGCAATGAAACTCATAGGATGTGTAGTCAGTACTCTCTTCTTGAAGCCCCCCAAAAAAATTTTTGTATTTTCAATTTAGAATGTACATAACGAATTTTTTTATTAAAAACGCGCGCCAACTCCACAGTGGAAAAAAGTTGATTGTCGTAGACAATTCAGTCTAGAGGTTACAAATATTATTTGTTTTTAATAAATTTTTTTTAAATAAAAGTTTATAAAATTGCACATCTATCAGATCAAAACTGATATCTTAACTTAAAATATGAATGCTACGCATTTGTTAACTAGGGTAAGTCCGGGGGAGATGGCCATACGAGAGAGATGGCCAGTTGAAATATTTTACAGAATTTGTTAATAAACATCACTTATTATGAGTTATTCTACAACCTTTTGTGACTACTAATGAATGTAAATAACAAATTGTTGAAAAATAATGAAAATGTAAGCGTAATCCGTTTACATTTTTTTGCATGGGTCCAAAATAATTTGAGCATTTCAGATTTCTTATTTGCTATATTGTTATTTTTTAACGGATTTTTTAATTTGAAGTTTTATTGAGTAGTGCATAACCCACGCTTCGATATACACAAAAAAAATTGGACAAGTGCGAGTTGTACTCGCACTGCAATGGCGGGTTCCGCACACAAATATTAAAACAATACTTGCAACATTGATCGGTAATTGGTAGAATTAAAATAAACAATTATAAAAATATATTAAAATCATTTGATAAAAAAAATAACTAAAAAAATTAAAGTATTGTATATATCTAATATTGTAAACAATAATAAGCAGAGGAACTATAATAAATTTTGAAAATTTTGTTCCTCTGCTTATTATTGTTTACAATATTAGATATATACAATACTTTAATTTTTTTAGTTATTTTTTTTATCAAATGATTTTAATATATTTTTATAATTGTTTATTTTAATTCTACCAATTACCGATCAATGTTGCAAGTATTGTTTTAATATTTGTGTGCGGAACCCGCCATTGCAGTGCGAGTACAACTCGCACTTGTCCAATTTTTTTTTATTTTTAGTTAAGAAATTAAAGTCAGAAAACAATCTCTTATTTATTCTCTTCAAATTTCACTCTCTTCCTTAAAATATTTAATGCCACGTGTTTAAACTAAAAAAAATTAAAACAAATTTTTTTTTTTGAAAAAAAAAATTAAAAAAAATTTTTTTTTGATTTTTTTTCAAAAAGTTTCTTAAATAAATTTTTTGTCGTCAGAATGTAATAATACACTAGGATACCAATTTTCAGCTCATTAGGTAAAATAATGTAAAAGTTAGGAAAACAAATTTTTTTTTTTTAATTTTTTAGTTTTTCCTTGACAACGCTATGGCCATCATTACATATCAAGTTCTCTATATTTTTCCTGTAATATTCGAGTAAAAATACACCAGCATGCAAAATTTCAGCTCTCCATGTCGAATAGTTTAGAAGTTAAGGGGGGGGGGGGGAATGGTCACTTTTTATGCATTTTTGGCCAAAATCTTGTTATTTCCTTGACAACGCTATGCCCATCACGTCCAATCACATTCGCTATATTTTTCCTGTAATCTACGAGTGAAAATACATATCTGGACCAAATTTGAGCTCTTTAGGTCAAATAGTTTAGCCGCTAGGGGGGGGGACACGATTTGGCTACGGACAACAGAGTCTCACCAATAGGGTTCCGCCGATACACCGTAGGTGTACGGAACCCTAAAAATGAATGAAAAATTATTTTATTTATTTAATATTTTGATGTTTACTTTTGTCATGTATTATTGGGTAAGATGGCCATTAATGACTTTTATTAAAAAAATTTTATGTTAATATTAGATACTTAAGAAATATTAAAGAAAAGCAAATTAAAAATGTCCGAGAACAAAATCATTGACATTAGAGATGGAGTTATATTTGGTGGATTCCACGTCAGCTCAACACACTAATTTTCATGACTTGGGATTTGGCTGTACTTTTGTAAATTTATTACTTTTATAGAGATAAACAACTCCACCAAATATTTTTTCAAAATTTTGAAAATTACCAAAAATATGACATTTTCAAAATTTTTGTCTTTTTTTTGCTATAACTTTGGTTCTAATTAACCGATTTTAGATTTTCGAAAAAGGATTTCTTTGGTTTTAAGTATATTTTAAGTTAAAATTAATATAAAAAAAATTCAAAACATTTTTTTTTTGAAATTTTGAAAAATTAAAAATCCGTTTTTGAAAAAACATCATCTTCGATTTTGTTCAAAATTTTACTAAATGTTAGGGCAAATGTGCTTTACATGTCCCGTAAGTTTCATCTTGGGATCCCATAGGGATTCGGAGTAAAAAAAATAAAACGTCACCATATGTACGGCGTTAATGCTATAATGTAGCGCAAGCGTTACGAACATATGGGGCAAAATTCCTCAACTGCCCAGGTCAAAAAATGAATTTTCTCTAAACTTTGTTAAAATGTTACTATTATTAATAGAAGTGTAAATATACATTTTTTTTAATTTGATAAAATGTTTTTTGAGTTATGGAGTTTCAAAATTTTGATTTTTTTGAAAATATCTTTTTTTCGATTTAGTATATTGATAAGTCAAATTAATCACATTTAAAGTATAAATAGTGATTTTTAAATGAGGTTTCACGAGCTATAAGCTGGTGATGAAAAAAAGTTGTTTTCTTTCAATTTGACCTTGAACTTCAAGGTCAAATTCTTAATTTCATATCTCAAAATAGGTGTTTTTTATTTTTTTCTAACCTATCCCAATCGAAAGCTTACCTTTTTTCCTGTGAGCCATGTAAAAATCAGAATGGGACCATGGAACTTTTTGAAGAAATTAATTATAAATCATCATTTTATATGTAAAATAATGATAAATTATTATTTTTCTCAAAAATTTCCATGGTCTCTCACCAGCTTATAACTCGTGAGAACCCCTTTAAAAATCACTATTCGTACTTTAAATTTGATTAATTTTACTTATCAATATATTAAATCGAAAAAAAGATATTTTCAAAAAAATCAAAATTTTGAAACTTCATAACTCAAAAAATATTATATATTATTATATACACGTGGTTACGTTTTATTTTTTTACTCCGAATCCCTTTGAGATCTTCTATAAAACTTACGGGACATGTAAAGCACATTTGCCCTAACATTTAGTAAAATTTTGAACAAAGTCAAAGATGATGTTTTTTCAAAAACGGATTTTTAATTTTTCAAAATTTCAAAAAAAAAATGTTTTTAATTTTTTTTTTATATTAATTTTAACTTAAAATATACACTGAGAGAAAAGAGGGAACACTGCGCCTGCGGTACATTTGGAGGTTGTGTATGGCAATATAATTTTGGTTTTACTGCGTTCTCTAAGGGGCTGAGATCGCACTGCTGACTTTTTCGAGAGCGTGCTGTTGACTTGATTTGTGGGAGCGCGATAAAAGAGTCAGCAGCGCGCCCTCAGTGGCGCGTTACAAGCCAATTTCAGAGTACGCAGTTGAACCAACCTTGCATTGGCATACACAACCTCCAAATGTATTGCAGTGTTCCCTCTTTTCTCTCAGTGTACTTAAAACCAAAGAAATCCTTTTTTAAAAATCCAAAATCGGTTAATTAGAACCAAAGTTATAGCACTATAATAAAAAGACAAGAATTTTAAAAATGCCATATTTTTGGTAATTTTCAAAATTTTGAAAAAATTAGATTGTTGAACTGACGTGGAATCCACCATTTGTAGGTTGAGTTTTTTATTTTATTTTTCGTTACACCGAAAAAAATGCCTAGGACCCGTATACCAGGAATTGACTAGGTTTCCTAGTTACGAGAGGAACCCACTATAGAATCCTAATCAATGTAATAAAATTCAAGCATAGTTAAAGTGACCAGGAAAATTAGTCGATGTAATCAGGAAAAAATAGTTAAATTGGCTAGGATAATAATATTAGATTTACACTGTGTATCATAATTATTTGAAATTCTTAATCCAATTCTTATTATCCAATAAAAGAGAAAAAGTAAATATAATTAAAAAAAATAATTATTTTATTAAACATATTTATATTTTACTTTGCATTTATATACCTTGGAATTAATTTAAACTTATGAAATAAATATTTGACGCAGAGGGACGCGAACACCTGAACCTAACGAATACGCACTTTTAAAACCGGAACGATAGCCACTACACTAAACACGACTTGGTATTTTAATTTTTTAATAGACTTTCGAGTCAAAATACAACACTTAATCAGATGATGTTTTATACATTTCAAGTACACAATTTTATACACTTGTCAAAAACTATTTATTTTTAATTATTTATGACATTCAAATGAAAATAAATTTAAATACACAAATTATTGCAAAGGTAAATTTTCAAACACACTGCGCGATTAAAATAGTAAAAATTTTGTCACCACGTGCGTAAAAATTTCGACGATTTATATTGAAACCTAATCAAAAAAAGTCTGAAAGAATTGACTAATATAATGAAATAGTTTACTTTCTAAAACATGGACTATCTATATTTCCAGAGGTTCCGAGAAACCAGCAATTTTGATGTATCCCTGGTTAAAAAACCGGACAGATTTCGGACTAATCCGAAATTTGTCCGAAACAATGCGGTTTATGGTCAGGTTTTTGTCACCCGAAATTGATTCGGAAGAATCCGAACTCTATACGGTTTGTGAACAACTAGTGAAACCGGACTTGGTTTGGTGAAGTCCGAAATTAATCAGTCAATTTTAACTAGTGAATCCGGAATTAGTCCGAAACAGTCAAAAATTAGTCAGGACAATTTAGTGAATGTTAATAAAAAAATAATTATACAAGTTACACATATTAATTATTATTAATTTATGGTACATTCAACTTATTTTTCGATTTACCTATCGCAATTATATTTACATTAACTTAAAATTTCTAACGCTTGGGGATTCGAACCTACACCTATCTAACATTATAACGCACCGAAATCGAATACACTAACCACTATACCACGCTCGCATGGGAGTTCAAATTCATAATAGAATTTATAAAGTGCCACGAAAAGAAATGACAAGAAACTAACACATAGTCAGTGTTAATTTTAATATTGAAACAAGATAACTAATAATACTAGTAAATTTGTAAAAACAAATTGACTGCAAAATTAAATATTTTATTTACCATAAGTAAATACCCTGAATAAAAAGTGGGACCGATTTCGGACTAATCCGGAATTTGTCCGCAACAGTACGGTTTATTGTGGGGTTTTTCACCATGAATTAAGTTTGAAATCAATACCGTTTTTTATAACTATTGAATCGGTAATTAGTCCGGTTTAGTCTGCAGTTAGTCAGATTATATGTAACTAGTAAATGCAGAAGTAATCCGATTGGTTTAACCAGTGAATTCGCAGCTAATACGAAACAGTCTGCTTATGGACAGATTTTTGTCGCTCGGAATTTGTCCGGATAAATTCAAACTCAATGCGGTTTGTGTATAACCAGTGAATCCGGAATTAGTCCGATCTAATCCGAAGTTAGTCTGATAATACGCAACTTGCAAATATGAAATTATTAAATCCGGAATTAATCTGGTTTTTGTCAGGTTTTTGTCCTACGAAATTATAATTATAGTTTGAATTTATCTGCATTTAATACAAATTGTTTTTAATATACAAATGCAATATTATACCAAAATCATTCTGGATTATGTCTTTGAAATGGATTGTTTTGTACTGTCTGTGGATTGTATATATTTACAAATTCTTATAATAATAAGACTTATTTTCGGACTGGGGTGTTTTTTTTGATCGGATATTATTCGGATTGAGGCTGACTTTTACCGGATTCTTTGCATACAGATTTTGGATTGTTCCATACTTGTTTCGGATTAAATCTTTTAACTGGATTAAATTCGGATTATTGCGGACTGAATTCGTATTCTTCACATATTGATTTCGGATTATTTCGTATTTATTTTAGATGAGTTTTTTGACGGACATAATTTCGGATTGTTGCGTAATAATTAAGGAACATAATTCATAGACATTTAAGATTACTCCAGACGAATTTAGGATTCACAATTTCACTCGGATTGATGTTAGATTAACGCGGATCATTTTCGTACAATTATCGGACTAATCCACACTAATATACCAGCATTTAATCCGGATTAATGCGAAATTTTTACCAGGGATATAATATGATTCGGGTGGCCGTCTATTACCGAATTCTTAGCATACATATTTCGGATTGTTTCGTATTTGTTTTGGAATAGGATTTTACCACACTAATTCCGAATTAAAGCGGACTAATGTCGGATTCTTTGTGTACAGATTTCGGATTATTTCGTATTTGTTTCGGATTATGTCTTTCAATTGGATTTAATCCCAATTGTTGCAGACAATTTTTGGATTCGTTACATACAGCTTTCGGATTGTTTCGTACTTCTTTCAGAATGGGATTTTGCCACACTTAATTTCAAATTGTTGCGGACTAATACCGTATTTCGTGCTTACAGAGTTCGAATTGCTCCAGACATTTTGCGGATTAAGTATTTTTAACTAGATTAAACTCGGATTGTTGCGGACCGATTCCGTATTCTTTACATATTGATTTCGGATAATTCCGTACTTATTTCAGAAGTATTCTTCACGGGCAAATAAATTCAGATTATTGCGGACTAATTACCGACTGAATTTGTAGACATTCAGGATTACTCCGGAGTGTTTTCGGATTCAGGTTTTCGTTCGGATTGATATCAGACAAGCGCGGATCATTTTCGGACCTTATTCGTACAATTTTCGTACTAATCCGTACTAATCTGTCCGTATTTAATCCGGAATTAGTCCGAAATTTTTACCAGGGATGTAAGAACTCCATTTTATGTACAAAAAATAGACGCGAGTAATGATAAAAAATCGTTTTACGAAATCACGATAAATGACGCGAAAGATATAGAGGTAAACACTGTCAGAACAGAAGCAGACGCGTGCGCATTATGTAAATAGGCAAAATTACTAAAATCCTAGTCAATTTGACTAGGATTTGCAGGGTTGTTTTTGCCAGGCTTGAATTTGTTGAATCAACCTAGCGATCCTAACCACAGGCTTCTCACTCTTTTCTGACTTCAAAAATAGTAGGAAAAAGTAGCTTTTAGAGGTTCAAATAGTAGGAAAAAGTAGCATTTAAAAGATTAAAATAGTAGGAAAAAGTAGTAAAGTAAAAAGTGTGTAAAATTAGTTTTTTGTACTAATATGCCAAACATACACGGAGAAAAAGGAATACACGGAGAGAAATTTGAACCGTAAAAGACAGTGTCTAATTCAGAAGGTTAAAAGAGGGGGAAAGTTCACGGTAAATCTGAGTGATTTCACCGAGTTTTTCCATTCACGAATCGCAAGTGGCAGTGACAGTAACCGTCAGAGAGCGCTACATCTTGTAGAAAATTATGATGAGTTTCCATTCATCGCCTAAGACTCTGATCACACCGTGATTTTACGTTCAACCTTCTCTCCGTGTAGTTGACACATCCAGATACATGGATATCACAGCCATATTATATTGAAAAATACGGGATATCCATAGTTAAGGTTGCTGCATCCATATTCTATGGCTGGCTGTATATTGTTGGAGCAGCAAAAGATCTATGGTTGAGTGATCCATAGTAATGGAAATGGGAAACAAAAAATTGGAATCACTCAATTAATTAAATTCTATGTCACTTGAGATATTTTATACACATTTTTGTTAATTAATACACACCACTTATTGAATAACCGCATATTAACGAAATAAATTATTAACCGATGGGGGGAGACACGAACCCTAAACCTAACGCATACTAAACACTAACGCTATCCACTACACTATACACACAACTACAATATTTGAGCATATAATATACCTTATATACTCTACACATATTTCATGAAAATGAATTTACATAAAAACTAATAGACAATAACGATAATAAATAATAAACAATTATAACATTATTTATACATAATAAACTCACAACGTGATTATATAGACGTGACAGGAAACCGACGCGACGGACAAATTGAGACGACCATTTTTAAATGGATGCCATGATAATGAATTGTGCGCAACATGTATCGAAATTTTGAACTAACTATGGATCTCCCAACCAAAGTTTATATGGATGAGACAGCCATATGTGAAAATCCATAGCATGAATTGTAAGCCTAACCATGCCTATGGATGTCACATCCATATTTGATTCAACAATATAATATGGCTCCCTCATCCATTGAATATGGAATGTGCTTCCATTCTGAAAGTTGTCTCTTCCATTGAATTGGATAACACAACAATATTCTGCTCAGCAATATTTTTATGGATATCTCTTCCAGACCTTTTCTTTTCGTGTAGGAAAAATAATCTAAGTTTTCTAAATAGCAACAATAATAAGTATAAATAAGTGACACATGTTTGTAAGGGTTTTTGATGCCACTGATTATGAATATGATGTTAAATTGACAATTTGACAGTTGACAGCTGTCAACTTCTCTAAAAAGTGATCGTTTTTTATAAAAAAGTCAGTAATAAGGTTTTTGAGGTCGCTAATTACATATAAGATATCGAATTTGAATTTTAACTGTTGACAGTTGTCAAAGAAACTGTCAACTTTTCAAAATAATAAAAAATTATCGTCTTCCTTATTTTAATTTTTATAATAACAAAGAAATCAGTTTTTTCGTATTTTTACTTTTGTTTCTTTTGACTTTAAAAAATTTTTTACATCACTTCTAATCAACTTATGACTTTTTGGTTTTCACCATCTTAAAAAGCGTTTCAAACTTTATCCAAATCAACAAAAATGTAAAAAATGATTTTTTGACACGTAAGGTCTCTTTTCATAGACCAGGTCACATATAATTATTTGAATCTTTTTCTATTTCATGCTTCACTTTCGCGTACGATATTCCCGAATGTATTGTGCACTGAGCTTTAAACGACGGAAAACTGTAAATCTGTAATTAAAATATGTATATTTCAGAAAAATATTTTTCGGAAACTTATATTGAAAAAAAATTTCGACTCATAATTTCTTGAAAAAGTAGCTTTTAGTAGCATTTTACTTAAAAAAGTAGCCAAAAAGTAGCCTTTCATTAAAAAAGTAGCAAAAAGTATTAAATAGTAGAGGAGTGAGAAGCCTGTAACCATAATGATTAGGAATCCTTATTACTTTTACTAGATTAAGATTAACTATAGGGTCATAGTTAATAATACTATCGAGATTTTTTTCGGTGTACTTTAAAGTTAAGTGTTTAATGTTTAATTATCAATAAAAGTTTAAAGATAAATCGCTTTTTTATTTTGTACAGTACTTAAAAAAACTATGGCCATCTCCTCCGGACCTACCCTGATATTTTGTAAATTTTTTTCTCTTTTGTTCATATATATTGTTAAATAAAAAAAATATGTTAACAGTTTTCAAAATTCTACCGTCAAAGATGGGTGCGCAATTTTATAAACTTAATTTCATTTAAAAACAAATAATATTTGTAACCTCCAGACTGACTTGTCCACGACAATCAACTTTTTCCCACTGTGGAGTTGGCGCGCGTTTTTAATAAAAAAATTCGTTATGTACATTCTAAATTGAAAATACCAAACATTTTTTTGGGGGGCTTCAAGAAGAGACTACCGTCTACACTTTCTATGAGTTTCATTGCAATTGGAGGGGTAGAACACATAAATAATTCAAATTGTTTATAAAATAGTTATTAAAAATATGGAAACGGCTTTTGAGTTATTAATTTTTTTCTAAAATGTAATATTTTGATAATGCAAAAAATAACAAAAAATTAAAATTCCAAAAAACGGTTAAAAGTGTTTTGTGAAATACAGATTTTTATAAAAGTTTTATCATTTTAGAAAATAAATGATTTTTTTTAACACAGTTGAGCTGGTCTGACCCAATATCTCTCTCCCAAAATCTAACTCCCGACTATTTTCTCATTTTCGTATTACAATTTCCCGCTATATACAACAGTTCCACAAATGTAGTCTCGTCGCCAAATCTCTCTTCTTCTCTCGCGCTAGATTTAAAATATCGAAGGAAAATTCGCTACAACCTGTATTTGTTGATTCGGCCAATTTGACTCATCCAATCTGAGCCATGCAGGTCCATACTTCTACATGTCGTTCACAAGAAAATCCTTCGGTAACTGGTCACGCGATATAAAGTCTGCTGTATTTTCTTTACTCGGCACATGTCTCCATTCAGTATGATAAGAAGATGATTGAATCTCCGACACCCAGTTTGCTTCAAAAGTTGATAATTTATAGAATGAAGTATTTATCCAATTCAGAGTAATCATGGAATCTGATCAGAAGTACTTCTTCTTGAAATCTGTTTTCAGAGCGTCCGGTCTCGCAGCGCAAAGTTCCATTCTCGGGAGAGAGGTGACCTTAGTTTAGTTTAGTTTATTTACGGTATAATACACCTTTTTTTACATAATTAAATCTTAATTTATATAAGTAACAAAAATTAAATGATTTTATAAAATATTGATAATAAAGTTTACAATATAATCATAATAGCGCTGGGGATAACATAAAATTTAAATAATATCGCTAAATAACATTTATGAAAGGAAAAAAAATTTTTTTTTTGTTTTTAAATAAAATAAATAAAAAACGATGAAGTTCTAAAGTACAAAAGAACTCAGATTATAAAAATAAGAAAAAAGAAAATGTTTTTATTTTAGCGCAAATAGTTTAACAGTAGATACGAATTCATGTAGAGACTGACTGAAAATATCAACATCAAAAGATAATTTATTAATATAATTATAAGTTTTCAAAATAGATGATAACGATAAACTTAAACCATAATCAGTCCTATAATCAGGTACATTAAATAAATCAACAGATCGTAATGATCTCGGTAATACTTTTAATGAAATTTGATTCAATAGAACTGGACTATCGACAAGTCCGTTTAACAACTTATAAAGAAAAATTAGACCCGAGATCATACGCCTATACTCTAGGGAATCTAGATTTAAAATATCACAGATTCTCTTAAGGTAACCTGTTTCGTTCGGTATCTTAAGTTTGTACGCTATTGCACGTAGGAAACGTTTCTGAATATCCTCAATTTAATCACTTTTGTACATCAACATACGGATCCCAGATTAACCCATTAACGCCCACCAGGACGCAAAATGTACCATGATTTCACGACTCTTATTTTGTATGAAATAATTAGCTAAAAATTTTAGGAAATACCATTTCCGACGTAAAATTTATCGCTCTTTCGGAATATGAAGCTAAAATTTGTTTATAATTATCTCACAAAAATTTATAACAATTTTATTACAAAAAAACACACTTTTTTATGAAAAAAAAATTTTTCAATTATTATATTGACATGGAAAACTAAAGACTATATGGTCTCCAAAGCACAAAATATCGCGTCCTCGAACTCTCAGCTATAAAAATCCATAATTACTTTTTATTAAATTCAAGATGGCGGATATGAAAATGGCCATTTTTCTAAAATGCAAAAGGCTGAAAAAAATTTTAAGGTAATGTTTTTAAAAAGTTATTAGATTTGATTGAAAATGGTTACTCGGGGGTTTTTGGGGTCGCTGATTACGAATCTAATGTTATTTTTTTAAAATTCAAAATGGCGGATCCAATATGGCGGACATATTTTTTAAAAAGTGATTGGATTTGCTTGAAAATAGTTACTCGGGGGTTTTTGGGAACGCTGATTACGAATCTGATATCAGTTTTTCAAAATTCAAAATGGCTTATCCAATATGGCGGAAAATTTTGTAAAAAGTGATTAAATTTGCTTGAAAATGGTTACTCCGACGTTTTTGGGGTTGCTGATTACGAATCTGATATCACATTTTCAAAATTCAAAATGGCAGATCCAATATGACAGACATATTTTTTAAAAAGTGATTGGATTTGCTTAAAAATAGTTACTCGGGGGTTTTTGGGGTCGCTGATTACGAATCTGATGTTGCTTTTTCAAAATTCAGAATGTCGGATCCAATATGGCGGACAATTTTTTAAAAAGTAATTGCATTTGCTTCAAAATGGTCATTCGGCGGTTTTTGAGGATATTATTTACGAATCTGACTTCAGAACAATATTATGTTTATCCTCCACGTCCGTAAGCCGTCAACAAAATTTTAATGACGTTGCCCAGCTCTTACGACAAGGAGGTCGACGTGCAAAAAAGCTACTTTTTTAATTTTATTTTTAAAATTTTGTTTTTTTTTATTTAAAATTTTTTTTTTGTATATTTTAATATTTTTTTAAATAAATAATATGAAATTTTAATTCTGCTTTCTAAATCTGAATCAACAATAATTATGACACTTATATAATTATGACATTTTTTTATACAATGGTAAAAAGAGACTAACACAACACGTGGTTTGATTGAAAACAAGTGACGCACATATATATGCCACATTGAATGCACAATTTTTGTGTCCTTTTGTTGCACTTTGCATGATAGTGGCTATATTTTTTGAGGCAAAATAAAAAAAAAAATTTTAAATAGAATTAAAAAAAGTGTCTTTTTTGCACGTCGATCTCCTTGTGGTAAGAGCAACGATAAACCTAATATTGTTCTGATGTTAAATTCGTAATCAGCATCCTCAAAAACCCCGGAATGACCATTTTCAAGCAAATACAATTACTTTTTAAAAAATTGTCCGCCATATTGGATCCGTTATTTTGAATGTTGAAAAAGTGATATCAGATTCGTAATCAGCGACCCTAAAAACTCCCGAGTAACTATTTTCAAGCAAATCCAATCACTTTTTAAAAAATATGTCCGCCATATTGGATCCGCCATTTTTAATTTAAAAAAAGTAACATCAGATTCGTAATCAGCGACCCCAAAAACCCCCGAGTAACCATTTTCAATCAAATCTATTAACTTTTGAAAAACATTACCCGAAAATTTTTTTCGGCCTTTTGCATTTTGGAAAAATGGCCATTTTCATATCCGCCATCTTGAATTTAATAAAAAGTAATTATAGATTTTTATAGCTGAGAGTTCGAGGACGCGAAATTTTGTGCTTTGGAGACCATATTCTTTAGTTTTCCATGTCAAAATAATAATTGAAAAATTTTTTTTTCATAAAAAAGTGTGTTTTTTTGCAATAAAATTGTTATAAATTTTTTTGAGATAATTATACACAAATTTTAGCTTCTATTCAGAAAGAGCGATAAATTTTACGTCGGAAATGGTATTTCCTAAAATTATTAACTAATTATTTCATACAAAATAAGAGTCGCGAAATAATAGTCCATTTTGCGTCCTGGTGGGCGTTAATGGGTTAATGATGCATACTCAAGAAGCGGACGAACTAATGATACAAATAAAATTCTAATCGTAGAGATCTGCCAAAAATCTTTTGAAACTCTCAGAATAAACCCCAAAAATCTGGAGGCTCTCTGAGAGACATTGGTGATATGTTGCTTAAAACCAAAATTGCTACAAAATGCAACACCCAAGTCATTGACAGTCGTCACAGTCCGAAGGACAGATCCGTTCACTCTATATAAATTAGTATTACGAGCTCTACGAGAAAAAGTAATTGTAAAACACTTACTGACGTTTATTGACATATTATTAACAGAACACCATTTTACAATGGCATTTAGATCTTCTTGCAAAAGTTCAATGTCATCGTCAGAAAGTATTCTACGGTACAATTTCCAGTCATCGGCATATAAAAGAAACTTTGAATGTTTGATCACCTGGTGTATGTCATTAATATAAATCGTAAATAAATGTGCCCTAAATGTGAGCCTTGTGGTACACCAGAGATCGGAGAAAATCTCTTAGAATCAAGTGATCCTACCCTTACATACTGTGATCTGTCCTTCAGATAACTCTCAATCCACTTAATCAATACACCACTTACACCATGTGATTTTAATTTAAGAATTAACAAATTATGGTCAACCCGATCAAATGCTTTTGCAAAATCCGTATACACCGAGTCAACTTGATGCCCTGATTCCATACACTGTGCAAGGAACTGCCTGTATTCCAGGAGATTAGTAACAGTTGATCTATTAGGCCTAAAACCATGTTGCTCATCAATTAAAACATGTTTAAAAGAAGTTTGCAAATGATCAGCAATAATGTTATAAATAATTTTTGACATGACATTCAAAATTGATATTGGTCTATAGTTCCCTACACAATGATGGGGACCAGACTTATGTAAAGGAATGACCGTAGCCACCTTCCAGCATTCAGGAAAGTATCTCCTTCTTAACGATTGATTATAAAGCAATGCTACAGGTTCTGATAAAACAGGGGCACATTCAACAAAAAAACGAGGAGGTAAACCATCTGACCCAGCACCTTTATTTTTATCAAGATTAATAATTTTTTGAAATATTATTTGTGGAGTAACCATAATATAAGATAAATCAACATCTAACGGATTAATAATTGTGGATTCAGGTGCGTTACTCGTTGAATGAACCGAATTAAAATAATCAGCAAATGTATCTGCAATTTTAATTCCTTCGTGTATTTCGTTATCATTATGAAGCAAATATTTCAGTACAATTAATCCACTGTTTCTACTTTTATTTATATAACGCCAGAAGGTGCCAATATCATCCCAAATTTTATTCTCAATGCTATCAATATATTCGGTGCGAAGAGCACTACTCAAGACATTACACTGCGATCTTAGAGAACTAAAAGCCTCATAACTTTGTAGAGTTTGATTCTGTTTAAATAATTTTTCAGAAATTTTTTTCTGATGAATAAGTTGTTTTAAATCGCGATTGTACCATCTGGGATATGTAGTTGAAAATACTTTCTTTTTAGGAACATACTTTTGAACAATAAAATTTAAATGATAATAAAGACGATCTATAGAAATTTCGACGTTTGAGTCAGAAAATTCTGAATACCAATTAACTTCACCCAAATATTCACAGATTGCTTGGTAATTCGCATTTTCAAAATCCAAAGCATAAATACTATTTTCTGAGAGAGGCGCATTGTCCCCAATATTTGTTTGTATACTAAGAGGTGGGTGATGTGCATCACAGCGGACTAAAGGATCAATCGAGAGTTGACTATTAACACATTTCATATTTGTAAAAACTAAATCCAATATATTTCCGCTTGTATTTATCTTTCCGCTTGATTAACTTGTTTAAAATTTAAGAAACCAAATTCACTCGAGATTAATTCTCCAGCCCTCCGAAATACATTTTTATTGCTAGAGTTAATGTCCATAGAAACACCCATATCATCGTTATGCCAGGAAATACCAGGTAAATTGTAATCTACTGCAATTATAACATCAATGCTCGGAGACTCTTGAATTATTGCATTTACTGTGTTTACATGTTCTTGATAAATATGATACGGAGATGATGGTGGAATGTAAACAGAACCTATGATATAATTTTGGTGATTAAATGTGACTTTAACAAGTAATTGTTCAATCATGTTATTCGCTATAAACAATTCCTGACAATTAAACTTTTGATTAACAGCTATGAAAACCCCTCCACCTCTCTCATGAATACTTGAGTTTACATTTCTGTCCCTCCGAAAAATATTATAATTAACAAGATCCAACTCAACATTTGTTATATGTGGATGCAACCAAGTTTCAGTTAAAATTATTATGTCTCAAAATTGAGCTAATAAGTTTACCGCATTACAAAAATCCTTAAATTTAGTACGCAATCCGCGAAAATTTTGATAATAACCAGAGATACCGTTAATTGATGACATACTTAAGTTCGATGAGATCCCACTCGATTTCAGTTTTTTGGTTTAGTCGCAGGCTTAACGTCCACAATCTTCGGTATTCCGTTGAAAAATCAAATAGTTTTATTCTTCTTACCACTGCTGTGAAGGTCATGAAGCTCTGCTTTTATTTTTTTGAAATAGGCGAGTTGCATCGACGTTTAATCACCGTGAAATACAACTGGACCATTGTATTTGGATTTGCTTTTAAGAAATTTGATGGCAGAGTTTGAGTCATTAAAACCAACTATAATCGGAAGGGAAGATGCATCTGACTTCTTCCCCACTCTGTAGATTTTTAAGCCTTCCAGTGACGTGTTCAATTTTTCAAAAATAGAGAAAAGTTCTTTTCTATCGTCGGAAATTCTTTTCTCTGTAGTGTCAGCGAGCGATTCTTGTATTCCATAAAAAATAACATTCTTCGATCTATTTTGACGTTCGAAATTCAACTAAAACATCGTTTGTTTCACCGACAGTATGTACATTCTCTAAATCTGATAAAGCTGACTCGACATTGTCAAGTCTATTTTTAATAGTAACGACTGAGTCCTCCGTCACTCTTTGTAGATCAGAAATCCTATCTAATTTATCTGATAACTTTTTTATAGAATTTTCGAGGTCAAGTTTGTTGTCTGCTAACTGCATTTTAATTTCATCGGAGTTTTCTCTTAACAATTACATTGGGTGAAGTTGATTTTGAAGAAGAGCAGAAAAATTACAATTTGCATGGGGTCTTCGGATTATTCTGTAATTTGGTGAAGTTGTTATATTTGATAACAAAAATAAGTGTACCAAAGGATTTTTAAAAATTTTCAAAATTGTAAAAGTTACGCCATTTTGAATTTTTTTATAAGATTTTTTTCAAATGTGAATATTTCCGAAACAATTTAACGGATTTTAATAAAATTTAAATATGTTATAGTTAAAATCATGTCCTTTCAGAATTTTTCAAAAGAAAAAAAAATTTTTGTTTTTTCCAAAAAAAAGTAAAAAAAAATTTTTTGAATCGATTTATTAAGCACGGGACCGATTTTTGAGTATTTTTTGATATATAATAAAATATTCCTTATAATTTCACCTTTCATTTACAAAAAAGAAAACGATGGAGATTTTAATAGTTTTCGAGATATTGCAATTTTTGTGGAAGCGCGACCACGTTTCAGTGCCAGCGCAGTATCTTTTACCCGGGACACCTCACAGTGGGATTTTTTACACTTTACTCTTCAAAATTGTCTAGAGCCTTCAAATTTTATTGGATTTTGATGTTCTTGGTCTTAAATAAAAGAGGATAAAATTTCTAAGAGATCTCTTTAAACTGATTTTTGAATTTTTAATTGTTTATTTATTTTTTTGTTACTCAAAGTTAACAATTTAAAATATTTTTGTATAAAATACTGTTTATTTTTTATTTTTCCATTGCACAAGATCGAAATCAATTTAAATTGGTCTAGTCTGACCACCTGGCAAATAATAATGCATAATACAGTTTATTTAAATTGTTAAAAAAACAATTTAAATTAACAAATAGATAACTTTGGTCTTCTTTTTTTAAAATTGTTTTTTTGTAGACAAATTTATGTTTATTTAAGTAATGTATGTCTATTTTGTAAGAAAATGATTTGAAAGTTAACAATTATCATTGTTATTAATAATTATATAACCATCAATAATCTATTTTCTTTTGCATTTATAAACATTTCCAGCATTTTTTATACTTTAAATATTTATATCATATGTACATTCTTTCAAAAACTTAAAAAATTTATTAGCTCAAACAATTACATTTGTTATAAAGAAATTATTAACTTTATAAACAAATAAATGGCTTATTTCTGCAAAAAAATAGAACCTTTTTGAACGAATTTAAGGTATTTGTCGCGCGACTGGTCACTGTCAAAAGTTTGTATCCGTTGACTGTACTTATGAAACGATTATGAATGCGAGTTTCCGAAAAACTTTTGCCGACGTACAGTTTGACACACAGATGTTTTCAAAGTATATTCATAACCTCTCGCATGCAAAACGATCGTGGCAACGTCGCAAGTTTGGCGTATGGCCGTCTTTAAAATTTCGCGCCAAAAGTAGCAGACAAGCTGTAGTATTTAACAAGCGCTATTGCCACGTTTACAAATTCACCTGTCATTTACAGCAGGGATGGGTACGTAACATACTTCATGTATGTTACCCGGGTTTGTTACGTATGTTACGCATGTATGTAACTCGTTTGGTTTGCTACCCTACGTATGTTACATTTTATGACGTCAGTCAGAAGTAAACATAACCTCAATTTTTCTGGTTGTCGCCAATCCGGCACTTGGCCTTGTTTATTATTATTCTTTTAATTAATCATAAGTCCTGGAAATTATTGTTTTAAAAATGAAACGAGGTGGAAGGCCTCTTAATAAACCCTTTTTTCAACAACTTAGTTTTACTCCTACCAAATTAGAAAACGGGAGAGTAGGAAAGTAGTTTGGATTTAAAGTATTAATAAATTTTTTTAAAAAATAGGACTCCACAACCGTAAATGGAATGTTGCATCCAAAAAAAAACATTCCCAGACTAAAGTCTTCTTTTGATAATTCCATTTTAGATTGTTTTCCTGTTCCTAAAAATATAAAAAATCCGTTACTTAATTTATACGTTTATAAGACTTTCTACAGGATCAAATATCTATTACATTAAATTTTTATAACTTAATTTATTGAATCCAAAATCATTCTACTGGAAATTTATATACTTTATACATGTAACTATAAATTATTAATTTTATAATTATTTTACAAAAGTGAGGTTATGACGCACCTTTGATGTTTGCTACGTTTGCGACAATTTGTTACGTATGTTACTCATTTATGTAACATACGTAGAAAACCTCGAGTTTGTTACATTTACCCATCCCTGATTTACAGTAAATGTTAAAATAATTTTTCAAGTTTGATGTTAAATATCTTTTAAAAAAGACGGTGAAAAATATTTATTTTTTTATAAAAGTTAATTTTGGTTCAATAAATAAAACTTTAGTTTTTCTAAAAAATCTGTCGATTAGTATAAGTGCAAAAATTAAAAATCTGTGGTTTTCATATGGTTTTCCTATACCGTACATGTTAAAAACCGAAACTTTGGTTTCATTTTTTAAGACTTACAGACGGTCAATTTTATTTTAATAGGCCTTATTTTGTAGATAAATATCCAAAGAATAATTATGTGAAATTTAAAAAAATTCTGTCGAAAACGAATTTACGCGACAAATACCTTAACATTTTAAAGCTCTATACTTACCCGTGTAGAAATTACCCTACTAGGGCCCTAGTAAGGAATGAAACGCCGCGCCCGATCAGGCCCAGATCAGGGCGACAAGAAAATGTAGATTTCCAGATCAGGGCCACATCGGGCGCGGCGTTTCATTCCCTAATAGGTCGGCCCTATCCGGCCCTGATCAGGGCCCCAGCGAAATTTCTACACGGGTATATATCGATAACTTTTGAGTATTGTTAATATCAATGATAATCATAAACTTTAAAATCATTTTTTTACAACGTAGACATGAATTACTTAAATAAACATAAATTTGTCTAAAACAACAATTTTTTTAAAAAGACCAATATTATCTATTAGTTAATGAAAATTGTTTTAAAATCAATAAGTACATTTTTTAAGTTTTTGAAAGAATGTACATATGATATAAACATTTTAAGTTTAAAAATGCTGGAAATGTTTATAAATGCAAAAGAAAATAGATTATTGGTTATATAATTATTAATAACAATGATAATTGTTAACTTTCAAATAATTTTTTTACAAAATAGGCATACATTACTTAAATAAACATAAATTTGTCTACAAAAAAACAATTTAAAAAAAAAGACCAAAGTTATCTATTTGTTAATTTAAATTGTTTTTTTTAACAATTTAAATAAACTGTATTATACATTATTATTTGCCAGGTGGTCAGACTAGACCAATTTAAATTGATTTCGATCTTGTGCAATGGAAAAATAAAAAATAAACAGTATTTTATACAAAAATATTTTAAATTGTTAACTTTGAGTAACAAAAAAATAAATAAACAATTTAAAATTCAAAAATCAGTTTAAAGAGATCTCTTAGAAATTTTATCCTCTTTCATTTAAGACCAAGAACATCAAAATCCAATAAAATTTGTAGGTTCTAGACAATTTTGAAGAGTAAAGTGTAAAAAATCCCACTGTGAGGCGTCCCGGGTAAAAGATACTGCGCTGGCACTGAAACGCGGTCACGCTTCCACAAAAATTGCAATATCTCGAAAACTATCAAAGTCTCCATTGTTTTCTTTTTTGTAAATGAAAGGTGAAATTATAAGGAATATTTTATTATATATCAAAAAATACTCAAAAATCGGTCCCGTGCTTAATAAATCGATTCAAAAAATTTTTTTTTTACTTTTTTTTTGAAAAAAACAAAAATTTTTTTTTCTTTTGAAAAATTCTGAAAGGACATGATTTTAACTATAACATATTTAAATTTTATTAAAATCCGTTAAATTGTTTCGGAAATATTTACATTTGAAAAAAATCTTATAAAAAAATTCATAATGGCGTAACTTTTACAATTTTGAAAATTTTTAAAAATCCTTTGGTACACTTATTTTTGTTATCAAATATAACAACTTCACCAAATTACAGAATAATCCGAAGACCCCATGCAAATTGTAATTTTTCTGACGGAGTCTTACCCAGCAACATTTAGAAATTACTCCTTTTGAGTTTGTTTTATAGAGAGAAGCACATTTATTATGATACAAAATTCCACAACCTGTACATGTGATCCCTGTGCGAGGTTTACCACCGCAATGAGAGCATGAGAGATCCGCAGTAGTCTCGAGCGATAACAAATTCGAATCCGTCATGGTGGGAGATATCAGCTGATACTCTTGGCAGAGAGCAATGTTTGCGATTCTGATCGTATACCGCAAGATCAAAAAAACTGTCAATAACACGAATAATCCAAAACCAGATTCAAAATGTAACAATTATAGAAACAGGATATGCACCACAAAAATACAAATGTAAATTAAAGATATTGTGTCAAAAATTCCAGATAAACACTGTATTGGGTGCAAATTTGCAGTCTTTGGATGATGTTATTAAAATAGATAGTAGTTATGTCCAAGAATCAGCACTAAATTCACAAATAAGCAATACTTTGTTGATAATAAAGTGAATAATTATTAGCAAACACTTAGAAAATGTTACCACAACAGGTAGTGCACAATATAAGTAAATAATCCTTAGAAAAGTGACACCAAATCACAAAAACTGGGAGAGATTACTACACCACTATATACTTCCAGCGCCATTTTTTATATGGAGCTACCCTTGATTTCGAACATAATAATATAGAGAAATGTTCATTTTCATCCGATGATCGTATGTAGATGCAAGCACCATATGCCTTTTGACTTACATCTGCGAACCCATGCAGCTGATAATCCGTCATCTTAGCAATCTTGACTAATCTCAGAATACTCTAATCTGCTAACAAATTTAGTTGATTTCTATATTCATTCCATGATGATTCCGCAGGTAAAGGATCATTCCAATTAATATTTAGTTTCCATAAATTTTGCATCTGAATCTTCGAGAAAATAACGATTGGTGAAATGATCCCAAGTGGATCATATAATTGAGCAACTTGATATAAAATTGCTATTTTTGTCATGATTTTCGTATCAGTACCAGTGCTCAAATCGTCCACATAGAAATCATTCTCCAAGACGGATGATGCCCTTGGAAAGAAGATGCTTTTGTCATCTGACAGCCGTTTTAAACATCGGGTAGATAGAAAAGGAGCAGCAGATGTTCCATATATTTAGATGATAACAGTATCCTTTGATACTGTCTATCATCAGGATAGGGAGGTCGGGTCTGAGTTAGTTACCTTTTAGTACCAACTAGAAAGTCAATTTGAATCCCTTTCTATATTAAAACGTGGAAGGAAACAAGATGCGGGAGGCTTTGCCCGCCTCCGTTGTGGTTTCTTTTCTACGCATCTTAAAAAAGTCTTTTATACAAAACGAGTATGTAATCCCCGCTTTCTCGGCGCGTTTTTGAGACGCAAAGTATGCCTTTACTTCAAGCAGCAGTTTTACGGTCCTAGGACGGTAAAGACTACTTTCTCGTCCTAGGACCGTAAAACTACTACTTGAAGCAAAGCTATGCTTTACCTCTCAAAACGCACCGAGTAAGCTCGGATTACATTCTCGTTTTGTATAAAATGTCGTGTGTACCTCGGACGCACGCATTTCTCGTCCTCGTTGCACAATGTACTATTTTGTGGTTTTCTCCATTAAATCGACCCATTCCGCCAATTTCACTATATTTTTTGTTATAAAGTACGTAAGTGTACGCAGTTCCAAGTAAATCCGAGAGTTAGGATTTTCGGAAGTACACCTCCCTATTCGAGCATAATTTATCGTTTTGAACAACAGAGAATCCAGAATTTTTTTTTAATTTTGTCAGATTGGTGTAAATTTATTAGTTATGACTTTTTCAAGATATGAACAATAAAATTTTAAAAATATAATGCTAGTTTTAATTTATTTTCTTTTAAATCATATTAATAGGTGTAGAGTACGTTTACTAAGTGTGGAAATGGAGGGCACATTTGGTCGCATTTATAAAGGCAGCTATCATGAAGAAGGTGCAATAACACCAAAAGATGTACTGGTAAAAACAGCTGCTGAACACGCTTCACCATCACAGGTATGAGGTTTAAAATTTCTGAAGTTAGACAATAACTTTTCCATAACACCTTTTGTCAAAACCTCGACTTAAAAGTAGTTTTTATATCATAGTATGACTTAAAATCGGGGAAATCTACTTTTAAGCACGGGTTGATCCCCACCAACAATCTTACTCAATAGTGTTGCCAACTTATTTATCCTTTAGTTTCTGTCGATGTCACTATTGTTTGCATTTACCGCGTTCGACGTCATATTTACATAATTCTTTAGTAATATGTATAAAAAAATGGATAAATAAAATAGTTGATTTTAAAAAGTGGAACACATGAATTTCTTCTTTCTAGGGTGCGTTCCAAATTCCACCCGAGTGAGTCCGTTGAGTAAATCTAAAAAAGAACATTTTTTTTGTTTTCTAACCTGATGCTAAATTGTTTTTAAGTTTAAAAAAATTTATTACATTTTAAAATTAAATTAATGAATAAATAAATTGATTATCCATAGTAAATCGCTTTATTAATATATTTTTATGATTAAAAAGATTAGATTTTGTTCATAAATTTTGAAAAGGGCTCACTTTTTTTTACTATTTTATACAATAGGGCTCTCCAAGCACCTTTAAAACTTCTGACTTATGAATTAGTATGTCAGTTATAAGGGCTAGATCGCCGAGCTCAGCCCCCTATTTCCCAGCTTCCCACCTCATCAACAAACAGTTCGCTAGTCCGACGACCGCTAGTTTGACGCTTGAGTGTATTTAAAAATTAATTTAAATGAGTATTTTCTAGACTACTGTGATCAAACTAAGTCAAACTGTGATCAAACTATCTCTGTAAAAAGATTTTTTATAAAAGATGCATGTATTTCACAATATCACAAAAAATGTGTTTATCTAGATCAAAAGGCCCAAGAATTATACAAATAAAATCCAGTCAACTCTTTTAGAAATACGATCACATTGATTTAATATCTTTACACTTTATAGTTTTTGAAATTTTGTTCTCCAGTGACATGAATAGTTACTTATTGTTGCATTATAACTAAATATTTACTAAACAATGAGAGAACCACAAAATTGTTTGAAAACCTCCTAGGGTCTAAACTCTAAATAGATTCAAAGTTATGTGAACAAATTTATTTTCAAAATTCGTAGGTAAAAAAACTTTTATTATATTCTTATATATAATTCTTCTTTGTGTGAAAAAATTCATTCAAAAATTAGTAACCATTACTCACCACTATATGAGTGACTTTGTATTTTAATTATAACACCCTATCAGAATATAATAAAATGTGAATTATTTTTAATAAAAGAAATTTTAAAGATGTTGTTTAGATGAATTTATATTTCAGGTAACTGTTTTGTTACGAGAAGGTCTAACATTTTATAGAATCAACCACTCTGCACTCTTAACAATTTTGGGAGTGTCAATTGAAGAGAGTGGAGCACCTTTTCTTCTTTATCCTTATACCGGCTATAAGAATATGAAAAGGTTTTTATTAAGGTGTAAACTAAGTAGCGAAGGACCTCCAAGAGCTCTTACGACACAGGAAGTCGTAGAAATGGCCCTTCAAGCTTCAAAAGGAGTCCAGTATCTTCACAAAAAGAAGTTTATACATAAAGATATTGCAGCTAGAAATTGCGTGTAAGTTTATAATAAAAGTTTTTATAAAATTGTCTCATGTATATGGGGCATTCTCTGAAAAACGGACACCCCCTTCTGCCCAGAAAGGGTTTAAAAATAAAAGACTATTCTTTTTAAAAAATTACAGCTTAGGATATGTAGTTACATTTGCCACATGGTTTTCTTTAATTAAAAATTGTTATTAGACAGTATAGCGCTGTAAATAAATAAATTCTAACAAAAGAAAGAATAACTTGTTTCAGAATTTTCAAATTTGACCGGATTCGCTTAAAAATATATTCAGCTTCCATTGAGGATGCTTCAGAATTTTGGTTTTTTTGTTGATTGTATTTTCAATATTTAATTCTGAGGATTCAATGTCTAGTAGTTTTGAAATATATCTCGTCAACAATTACGTCGCTTTTTGTTATGTCATAATTCATATTGTGTTTTATCATTGGGCAACGCTTTAGTTGGTAATATATTAGTTATATAAGTGTCTGTTAAAATTGCCTCAACCCAAAAAGACTTGGGTAAATGTGAATTAAATAAGAATGAATTCTTTCCGCGACACCATTTCGTTGTGTGGTATGAGTCACGGTTAAGTGATAACTGATCCCTGTTTCTTAACAAAAGTCTTTAAATTGTTTGGATAAATATTTTCTCCCATTGTCACAGTAAAGTTTAAAAATCTTAGAATTAAATTGTGCTTCACATTTAGGAACAAAATCTTTAAATGCTTCAAAAACATCAGACTTTTGTGTCAATAAATAGGTCACAGTACAATGTGTGTATTCGTCAATGGAATTAACAAAATAATTTTTATTATCAATGGTACTCGGAGTAATGGGACCACACACATCATACACAAGTTTCACAAGGTGTATCTGTCGGGTTTAAATTACTAATGTGAGATTACAAATAAATTGCATTTTTTAATTTGACAAAATTTACTAGATTTAATATGGCCTAAAAAATTTACTTTAAATAATCCATTTGTAGATTTGCCAGTTATGATGATTTCATCTTGGTTCAGCACTTTTTCTCCGTCGGCATAAAAAATAATCTTCATTACATTTTCTCGAATTTTACACACTGAGAACAAATTGTATTGGATTTTCGGCCTGTAGAGTACGTTCTACAATTTTCCAGTGTATCCTTGTTTGGTCGATATTTTGATTGAGCCTATTCTTGTTCCATTAATTACTGTGCCACTTTTAGCCAATTTTATTTGTGGATCTATTATTTCATAACTTTCAAATACATCACAACGATTAATTATGTAATGGGTTGCTCCAGAATCTAATATAAAAGCGATTTCATTTTTGTCTTGATTAGACTGTGAAGTAGAAGAACTACTGAACATAAAGGCAGAACCAGTTTCATAAATTGTTTGTGCAGTAGGAGTATTTTGATTTTGATTCATCCTCTTGAAATAATAGTGTTTTAAAGTGACACTATAAAGTGTCTTCTTATTGAATTTTACTCCAATAAGAAATTAATTTCGTATATTTGATTAATAATCGATTTATTTAGTGTTCACATAAAAATTTTACATTTTTTATTTATACATAAAAGTTATGACAAAAATTGTTTTTGGGAAAGATTATAGAATTACGTGCGAATCGTAATACAGTTTTTTAGCTAATGAACAAGTAGAAAACCTTTGTGCTCCAAGAGCTCCACTTAAGGAGGAGTTTTCGTCGCAGAAGGGATAAAATAAACAAAATTCTATTGAAGAATCGATGATTCTTTGTTCCATCAAAAGTGAGGTTTCATTATCAGCCTTCTAAGAAAATAAACTTTAAACAAAATCGTCACATACTAATTTCGAAGAACGAAGCACGATACTTTTAAAACAGATTATTTTGAAAGAATCAAAATACACTCCGCCTGCCAAGGCAGAGCGACGCATGGAGGGGGAATTTCTCTCTCAGCCTCTTGCTCGCGAGCCACACATTTTTGCAGGCCTGATATAAAGAATTAAACATCAAATAGTAAAAAGTTTCTTACACGGAGAAAAATGGTGCTGAGTTTCTAGTAAAAGTTCCTATGGAATAGTAATAATTCTACTTTTATATTAACCCTAGAAGGAGTAACTGGGGTGTCTGGACACCCCAAGCAAAATTCAAAGTATTCCCACAGCTTAATCAATATTTTTTTACGCTCAAAACTCGTTGATAATTTAGTTTGAACCTCTATCTTTTGACACCTGTATGTGCCGCCAAAAGTTTTGCTCTAGGAAGAGCTCTATCTCCTGTTAAAATACGTCTGGGGTGTCTGGACACCCCAGTTACTCCCTAACGTTAGAAAATTTGCTTTTCTTTTACAAAATTTTACATAATCGTTTGAATTGTTCTCAAATTATTTCTAAAATTAATCTTTTTGTGCCACCTATTAAGCTTCGATCATATAACTTATTTCGGGTACCGTTTCATAAAACAAATTATTGAAAAAATTCTGTCTTCAGCCGTATGAGCAGCGAAGCGAATAATATTTCGAATGAAATCGACTTTTTTGAACAGAATGAAAATGTTTTTATTTCTAAATTGCGTAATTTAATTCTAAAAACAAATTAATCAATGCGACAGCACTGTTCACAGAAATTTGAAACTATGTACACTTAATCTCCAGGCCGTTTGCCCGTATATGTACTCTAAATAAATAAATAAAAAAAATAAGTAAATTCAATTTTTTTTAAAAAATCGTTTTTAATCAGTTAAAATCATCTGATAAAGTATAAATTAATAGGTTATGCATGAAAAGTTGTATTTTATAAAAAAGAAACATTTTTATACAAAAATTCTATTTTTATGAAAAATAGACATTCTGTATTTGTAACAACTTATGAAATTTGAGTTACGATTTATTAAAAATCTCTGTGCTCTCTCTACAGTCAGAAATTAAATTCTAATACAGAAAAATGTAGTATATGACAGTCAAATTTAAATTATAAATTCTATATTGTTAATAATATTTTAACATATATTAGAGGTATTAAGAATTGCTAATTAAAACTTTGATTAAATATTAATTTACAGAATCATTTCATAAGTTATTAATTTTAATGTTAATATATTCAGATATATTAAGTTTGTAAAATTTTTATTTTATAATTTATTTTTTATTTATAATTTTTAGTAAATATTAATTGTTTAAGTCCATTTTATAGTTCATTTTTATGATTTTCACTATTCGTCAATTGTCTTTAAATTCTTTCACTTCAGATGTTCAAATAATTATGTTTTTTGAAAGTAATACAAAAACTAATTTTTTTCCCCAAAAAGTGTATCTATTTAACTTTAAAAACCTAAAATAGTTTTTAAATTAGTCAAATTTTTAAGAAACTACAACGTTTTTTGTGAAAAAAGTCAATTTCGCAATTTTTTGGTGTTTTTTTTTGTTTTTATAATTTTTTTCAAAAAAAATTTTAATTTATCAAAATGTGAATAATAGTATTGTATTCCTTACTGAAAAACCAATCAATTCATTACAATAAATTTTTTTACGTTAAATATAAACCTCATAAAACAAGTTTAAAGCGTGGGGTGTCGGGACACCCCAGTTACTCCTTAGAGGGTGAGTAAACTAACGTACTCCTTCTAGGGTTAAAAATTACTATTCATAGTAAAATGTACTTCGCATGAAGTAAATAAATATTACTATTTCTGGTAGTAAAAATTACTAATAGTAATTATTACATTAGTCACTTTTAAAAATTGCTTTAAGAATTTTAATTTTTACATCGTCATTGTAAATTTCATTAAATTTTGTATTACTTTTTACATTCAATATGTTGTAAATATTACTCATAAAAATTCTAATAATTACTTCTGCAAGAAACAACTTTTACTATTGCAGAGCGAACTTTTTACTCGAAAAAGTAGTAATTCGTACCACTAATATTATAGACCTGTGTGATGACGTCACTACTGTCATACGCAGCGATCGTAGCCTAAAGTCAAAGTCATTAGGGTTATAATACTATACTCTAAAGTTTTATATATTAGAATATGCAATTCTAGCTTTGTATGAAATTATTTATAACATTTATTGAAATAATTCTTTTTTATTTTATACAAAATCAGAATAAGAAATCTAAGAATAATAACCTAATAATTTAATAATTAAATTAACCCGTAACCCTTCTTTTGGAGCCCTTTACCCTCCCTCGGAACTGTCGTAAGACTTTAGCCTTCGAGGGTGGCGCTCCAACTCTGTCGCTAATGCGACTTTCTGCTTTTCTCTGCGGTCATCCTGCGTTAATAGTTAAAAATTCAAAACTATTTCAATATAAAAGCGGAATTAACAGCACAACAATAAAAAAGCAAATTCTAAAAAGTGTAAAAAGTCAAAAGATAAAATTACAAACGGATATATAAAAAAAAGAAAAAATAAACGCGTATAAAATATTGAAAACCTAAAACTGTACAAAGATGAATAAAAAACACAAACAATTAAAAAATGTATAAGGACAAATAAATCACAAAATAAATTAATAAAAAACAAACGTACAAAATTAAAAGCTGTTTAAATTACGCTTTTTGGCGGCCGTCGAGATCCTTCCTCGACATAACCGAGATTATGAAGTTCTCGACTTGCCGCCAATTCTCTTCTGACTGGGTCATCAGCGATACCATGTTCTCCGGTGTAACTTGACTGTTTACACCTTCGAACATGGCCTGTCTCTCCAAGTCCCATTTCTTGCATGAGAAGAGGGTGTGCTCCGCGTTGTCCTCAGGGAACTGGCAATATGCACACACCTCGTTCTCGCGTAATTTAAAGCGACACAGGTACGAGTTAAAACACCCGTGACCTGTGAACGCCTGAGTCAAGTAATAAGAAACCTGACCGTGTTTCCTATTTATCCAGGTGGCGAGTGCCGGGATAAGGCGATAAGTCCATCGACCTTTTTCCTCACCATCCCATCTTTCCTGCCATCTTTCTATGAGCCTGTGCCTCGCTTCTTTGCGGATCAGGCCCTTGCTTGGTCTTATTTCCTCATCTAAGGAACTGTTTTCTTTAGAAAAGAGAAACATTTCTTCCCTTTCCCTCGCCAAAAGATCTGCTAGCGGGACACTTGCAAGGACCTGCACAGCACTCGTAGATACCGTCTTATATGCAGAGATGATACGCGTTGTTATCGATCTCTGCGCCGACAGTATCTTTTCACAGATGGTAACACATCTTTTGCTCCTCAGGGATGGGGCCCATGCTGGTGCTGCGTAGAGCATTTTAGCATGGGCGACACTCGCCACCAGTCTTCTTTTTTGTTCACGGGGTCTGCCAACATTTGGCATTAACCGTGAAAGATTAGCCGCACACTCGATCGCCTTATTTGACGCCGTAGCCATGTGGTGGTGGAAGTTTAACCTTCCATCCAACTCCACACCAAGGTATTTAATTTGTTTTCTCCACTTGACCTTGAATCCGTCTATCACGATTCGTGGGAGCTCATAACCACGTCTGTCTGTGACTAGCAGTGCCTCGGTCTTTTCCAGGGCCATTTCAAGACCTCTGGTATTCAGCTAGCCTTTTGCTAGTCGCAGACATTCGTTCACCAATGTCCCAAGAGCCTCCTCACTCTCGGAAGTGCACACGAACAACGCGTCGTCCGCAAAGCCGATGATCATCGCACCTTCGGGCAGATCCATTCGCAGAAAATCATCGTAAGATACATTCCATACAAATGGACCCACCCTCGAGCCTTGAGGAGCCCCACCCTGCATCTCTTCTCTGAGAGTGCAGGTGTCTCCCTCATATATAACCCACCTGTCGCTAAGATAATTATCCATTATCCGCAACAAGTAGGGCGGCATGTTTTTCTTTTTCATCGACTCGATGAGATCTTTCCATCTTGCGGAATTAAACGCGTTGCGTATGTCAATTGCTACCAACGCGCAGAAGCTCTTCTTTTTCCCAGGTCCCAATTTGTTTTTTCCTGCTTTGGCTATGTCCACAACTGCCTGGATGGCATCAACTGTGGACTTGCCTTTACGGAAACCGAATTGGTGATCTGATAGACTATTCTCTCCGGTCAAGTGGCTTTGCATTCTCTGCAGAACCATATCCTCTAGAAGTTTACCCATCGTATCCAACAGGCATATAGGCCTGTACGATGAAACCTTATCTAGAGGTTTTTCACCTTTCCTTAGGAGGACTAACCTCTGTCGCTTCCAGTCGCGGAAGAACTATCCTCTCTCAAGGCAAAGATTGAAGCATCGAAGCAGAATCTGGGGTGAAGTTTCGATTACTAACTTTAGGATCTCGTTACTTATCCCATCGATTCCAGGCGCCTTGCCTGTTTTCAACCTTTTTCCTGCTTTTTGCAGTTCACTAAGTGTGAAGAGTTCTTCCTCTTCGACTTTGCAAGAACTCCAGTCCCTTCTAAGGTATGGTTCTGCAGGAGGAAACAAAGAACTTATTATCTTTCTGACCCAATCGGGATTGTCCAGGCCGGGGGTCTTTTGCCTCGTCACTAATTTCTTAGACACGATTTTAAAAGCCAGACCCCATGGGTCCTTATCGACTTCCTCGATTAGGTCCTTCCAGCTACGGCGTCGCGACTTACGGATCTCTTTTTTGAGGTCCTTTTTCGCCTCCTTGAAAGCCTCTTTCAGCAAGGGATCTCCTTTAGATCGGGTGTATGTCCTTCTTGCTTTGAGGCATTCCTTTCTCAAGGAGGCCAGCTTTTCTGACCACCAGTGCAAGGATTTTTTCCTTGGAAAGGCTCCTTTGCGACGTGGCATCGACGCATTGCAAGCGGTGAAGATTATATTTCGCACCGCTCGCACCTCTCCATTTAGACTTTTTGGCCTCCTCACCCAACCAGAATCCTCAATTAAGATAGATTCTTCTAGGGACCGGCTGAACTTCTCCTTGTCGAGTTTCTTAATGTTCCACGAGGAGGTTTTGCGACTAGGAGCTTCCTGTCTTTTTCCTCCTCGTGTGTCTCCCATTGAGACTGAGAACTCAATGTACTGGTGGTCACTTGCGGTATATTCCTCAGAGACCCGCCAGTCGCTTATGCGGCTAAATATATTAGACGATGCGATCGTTAGATCTATAATCGATCCGATCGCACCTCGTCTAAACGTCCATGTTTTTCCCCGGTTTGCAACTAATAAATCGTTCTTGGAGATCATTTCTCCAATCAGAATTCCTCTCTTGTCGAACCTCGTCTCACCCCACTCTGGCGACTTTGCATTAAAATCGCCAGTGATGATGACATCCAGCTTGGATTCTATGAGGCTCGATTCTAGGTCTTCTATATTGGTTTCGAAGGTGGTCAGCGGGTCGTTGGGTGAGAAGTAGCAGCTATACATACGTATATTAGCCACCTCTATCCACACAAACCCGCTGCTTGTCTCCAAGAACTTGTCAACCCGCAATTCTGGGTTGCACAGCTTGATGGCGGCTCTCTTCGCCTTATCCTGATACCAAGGTGCGAGGTCGCTTTCTTGATACTGCTCACTGCAGAACAGGATATCGACCTCATTTTCCCTAGCTGTTTGCATCAGGAGCACCTGTGCATCCTTACTTGTATGCAGGTTGACTTGAAGGAGCTTTAGGGATTTGCCCTTTTAAGTTTCTCCAGTTCCTCCTTGTAAACCGGGCAGGAAATTCTTCCAGGGATATGGTTGACTTCCGTTTTTCCCAAATCTGTACACGTAATGCACTTTGGCTTGTCGCCAGTACAACTCTTGGCGAAATGTCCCGCTTCGCCGCATCTCCGACAGTTTTTTGTTCTGTCGGGGCCGTTGCAAATTCGGGTCACGTGTCCATAGGCCAGGCACTTTTGACATCTTGTCACTTCTAAGTGCGTTCGGATGGATGCGTTTATCCAACCAATACGCACTTTGCCTAGCTTAAGCACACTCTCGCTGTCCGTTTCACTCAAGCGTACTAGTGCCACTTTCGTACCACCAAAACGTGTCCGCCTCTGAAGTTGTTTCATCGAGTTCCCGAATTTCGAGGGTCTTTTTACTGACAAGAGCCGTAACCTCGGCCTTGTCCTGAAGGACGGAGGTAAGTTTCTCAGCGAACTTTGAAGTTTCACCCCCCTTTTTGACCACAACAAGAACCTCCTTTTTAAGAGTTCTCCTAATTTTCACAATCTCGGTGCCGGTTTCCTCTGGCTTTACCGAAGTTGTTGCCAGTTTTATAAGATCATAGTAGGTCTCTGGATTCCGGGCCGAAATTTTTATTGCTTCCGTGGTTCTAATTTTGGGGAGGCGCTTCTGAAGTCTCTCCCTCTCTTCTGCTTTCTTCAAGGCCTTTCTCTTACGGGCCTCCCGTTTCCTATTGGAGACGGTTTCGAAGTCTTTTTCGTTTTCAGGCTTATTTACCACAGTTGCCTCCGAATAAGAAGCAACCCTGGCCGAAGCAGCCTTACTCACCTCCGTCTCCATAGCAGTAGGGTTTGCCTTGGTCTCCTTGCTCTTAACCCTCTTACCCTTGGGAGTGGTCACAGAAGAATCAGTCTCCGGACCTTCATACTCTCTAGGGCGCTTCCTTGGGTCGATGGGCTTGCTCTCGCCAGATGTGGCGTGCGACATCGATCTAGGAATTTCAGGATTCGACTCTGGTTTGCTTGGGCTAATGAAGGGCCTAGGTATGAAACGCAGGTTACTGCGAAGCACCTCGTGCACATTCCCCAATTCCACCATTCCATCCTGAACATCCTTGCTAATGTTTCTTTGTTTCCTGCAAGCACGCCACATGCTGTCAAGTATTTTTGGGATCAGATCGACCTGTTCTAAGGCATTTTCTTCGAATCTGCTAAGTCCCACATCCTCAGTTTTTTGCTTTGGCTCCCTCCAAAATCCTTGGAGCCGTCTGCACCGACTACCGGGGCTTCAACCCGATCAGAATCGGTGACGGGATTACCCTCATTTGAGGTTTCCGCTTGGAGTATGATATCTAAATTTTTGTCCATTTCATTTTTTTTTATTCTTGTCCCGTGTCGAGGGACAATCGGGCCTTAACAGGGTACTACCATCTAGCCAGGATGGACCCTGAACCGCCTCCGTTAGTTACATAGACGTTATAGCATTGCCGGAGCATTGATGCGACGTCTATGATATCCAAGGGCACGTGAACATATATGTTCGGACGTGGAGGTCGATGTGTCTCTCCAAGATAGCAGGAAGTTTCCGCAAAGGGAGTGCATCCTGGTATCTCTTCACAGAGTTTACCCTCATTATTATTATTATTATTATTATTATTATTATTATTATTCTTGCATTATTATTATTATTATTATTATTATTATTATTATTATTAATGTTTATATTTTAATTCAGTAGCTTATGTAAATAAATATAGTAAAATTACAGTAATGTTAAAGTAAATTTTTCAGAGCAAAATTAATTTAAAATTACAGTAATATTACACGAGCATGTAAAGTAAATGAAAATGGCTGTGAAATGCATATCTAATGAATAAACAAGAAATTTTTTTTATTTTATCGTTAGAAAATAAATATTTTTTCAATTTTTTCTTAAGTATGTAATATTACAGTAATCTTACAGAAATATTACCGCATAATATTACTGTATAATGTTACTATAATATTGATGGGTAATATTACCATCAGGTGGACATTTTAATATGACCATAATATTACAGTAATTTTACCGGGTAATATTACTGTAATGTTACGTGCTACATGCGAAAGGGATATATGCAAGTAACCGAAATTTTCTTCCATAGCGATTGAGTAGCCGAGAGGCTTAGTTTAAATGCGTGCGATTTTAGGTTGCGTTAGATATAAGTTGGGTAGGGTTCGAATCTGTATAGATGTTAAGATTTTGCGATATGTTAAGTTGTTAATTGTAAGTATGAATATGATAAAAGAGTGAAGCGTATGAATAATGAATAATAATACGCATGTAGAGTGTTAATTACTTGAAAAAATATTTTTTGAACGCACTGATTATTTTATTTTAATTTATTAATATAAAACGAGACAATATAGCTCTCTACACCAGCATTTTCTTCGTCACGATGTGGACAGACGCGCAGGTGCGCTGGCATTCGTTTCACCCGTCGGTGTGAGGTGCGTCATTGTGTGGTTACGGATTACTACTTTTCCGAGTAAAAATCTTTACGAAATAGTAATAATTGCTCTGATTCGTAATAAAAGTTGCTTCGCTCAGAGTATTAATTGCTCGGGACATTTTAAATATTACTCGGCCTTTAGTAAAATTTAGATTCCTTAAAGTAAATTATACTTTTTTTAAAAAGTAAAAATCGTTTGAAAACGAAGCAAAAGTTACTATTTCTTGAGCAGTTTCAAAATTGAGGGTTCACGGGCAATAAGGGGACGCGCAGGCTTTTCGTTAGCCCCTCGCGCAGCCGCAGAATCGCTGTACGCGGGGACTTTCACTTCCATGCGTATCCCCTTATTGCACGTGAACCCTCAATTACTACTTGAAAGTAGTAATTTTTCATCGAAAATAGTATAATTATTACTATTTATTTTTCTCCGTGTAAAAGTAAAACGTAATAATGAAATTAATTATAATAAAAATTAATAACTAAACGTTAATGTCTTTGCTAAATTCTTTGCAATTCTTAACAAATAGCAATCTTTCTGGATGTGATTGGTTCGACCGCAATGATCATATTTTCTATTTGTCGATGCTTTGTTGTTCTTATGAAACTTTGGAATTTTTTATTTGTTAAATTTCGTTTTAAAATTGTTCTGGTCCCTTTTTGTTCTCTGAAGTGTTTTCTTCTGTAATGATGTAGAAGTTGTTGCCTTTTCTGTACATAGTGCTTTGGGACTTGAATTATCATCTGCTTTCAGTTTCACTTCATAATCGAGCAATCTTGTGTTAAGAGTAGATGTGATACTTCATCCATTTCATCTAAACGTGCGCCAGCAGAAATGAGTTATGTTATAATTTCATCGAAGCGTGTAAAGTGGTCTAAAAGACTTTTATCAGTCTGTGATTTTTAGTTGAATAGCTGTTTCCGAAGAGCAAGTTGCGTTTCAAGACTTCGTCTTTTAGAGATGCTGTCATGATTCGTGAAAATGTTTTTTGCAAATTCTTCATCTTTTGCGAAATTCAGAAAAGTGTCACTCAAATATTCAAATATTGTATTTTTTGAATCATATTATTTTTATTCCAAGCTTCGGTGATCCATTCAGGTACATCTCTCTTAATCACCTCGAGAATATTTAACTCCGACAAAAGTGATTTGATGCGAAACTTCCATACGGTATAACTTTCTCCATTAAAAGCTTGAATATTTCTTTTGTTGTGTGAATGCTTCATTAAAATTTTTTTTAATACAGTCTATTAAATCTTTAGCAAAAATCCTGGGCCCATAACCTACAGAAAGGTTTGGGAATAAATAATAATTATTATAGTAATATTTAATGAAAAATTTTTTTTTTAATGTTAACTGTACTAAGTACACACTTAAACTGGACCATAACAGAATACAAAGAAGGTATATAATAAGGCAGGTATAAGTTTAGATGATTGTAGGACAAAAGTTCCAAATTAAAAGTTTCAATCGGTAAGTTCCAAAATAAAAAAGTACCAAAACACAGAACTTCCAAATAAAAAAAGTGTCAAAATACAAAAGATCCAATATGATTTTCCAATATAATTTCCAATATATGTATAAAAAGTATTAAAAGTTTAAAAAACATTAAAGCTTCAAAAAAAATGTATAAAGGTACTAAATAAAAATACGAGAGAAAGTTAAAAGATAATATTATGACCAATATTTTTTAAATATGTTAAAGTATCGTCGTTATCGGAAAATTCTTGGTATTTTTGCAGAACGTTGTAAATCCTATCCTCCACATTCTGGCGACTAGACGGACGAACTTTTTTAATTTTTTGACCAAGATTTAATTGGTTAGGCATAACCTCAGTCTCGCCTTGTTCTTTTTGTACTTCCGACAGGAAATTATATAAACTTGGATAATTCGAGGCATAATCTGGGCAAAATAGCTCGTCGTCGTCGTCCTCTGGCTAAAATATAACAAAATGGTCCCAAAATGTGTAAGACCTTCTTGTAAATAAATTTTCATGACAATAGGTACTAAGGGGTTTTTGGGGTCGATGATTACGATTCCGGTGTTAGTTTTCAAAAATTCAAAATGGCGGATCCAAAATGGCGGACACGATTTTGGAAAATTCATTGGATTCGCTTAAAAATCGTTACTCGGGGATTTTCGTGGTCGCTGATTACGAATCTGACATTAGTTTTTTAAAATTCAAAATGGCGGATCCAAAATGGCGGACACAATTTTGAAAAATTCAATGGATTCGCTTAAAATTCGTTACTCGGGGGTTTTTGTGGTCGCTGATTACGAATCTGACATTAGTTTTTTATAATTCAAAATGGCGGATTCCAAATAGCGGTCACGATTTTGAAAAATTCATTCGATACGCTTAAAATTCGTTATTCGGGGGTTTTTGGGGTCGCTGATTACGAATCTTACATATAGGTTTACACATTCAAGTCTCATCTTTAATTTAAGACCAAAAACTTTCAAAAATCTTAATCGGTTAGCGAGATATCCTTATAAACGGCCGAGCATTTTCAGCCAAAAACCGTTCAAAATCGACTAATTCAATGCATTTGTCAAAAAACATGCTTGGACATTTATAATGATACCTCACGAACCGAATAAGGTTTTTAAACTCTTTTGGTCTTAAATTAAAGATGAGACTTGAATGATCTTACTATGTAAGTTTCAAATTTTTTCTACAATTATTAAAAAATATGCAAGGGTTGAAAAAATTTTATTAAATTTTTTTTTTTAAATTTGTCGATTGCTGCAATCTTTGTATAAAGTATTAAGTAGACGGTATTCAAATACACAAATAGTAGAATAGTACATTGTGTAACAAGTGTGAACTAGCGCTACTTTTTTGTAACTCGTCTCCGGCGAGGGCGCCTTCGCCTTGTTACGAAAACTTAGCGCTCGTTCCAAAATGCCGCCACACGTGTTGCGCATGATACTTTTCATAACAAATTCATAAAAAGGCGTTAACACTGAAAAACATATTTAATTGAAAATAATGTTGAGAAACGCGCACATAAGATTCGGAATACAGATCCACTATCAAGCGTACGTTACTAGTTGTAAGGAACGGTAAAAGTAGGTAACTGAACGAAAACATAATCACGCCTCTACTAGACGGAATTGCAACTACTCGAGCGTTACAAAAATACTCGAACAAGCACTAACAAAGCACTTTTTTGAACTGAACTGTCACTCGCAGTATTTTCGTAACTACGTACTAAAAAGAATCACTTTACGTTGGCCTACGGAGAGACAAATAACGCCATTTTTATGATTGCGTTATGAAAAATTAATATTTTTAAAATAACCTACGTACTCTAAAGCTAAATATATCGCAGATTCAGAAAAACCTGTCTGGTATTATCCCTTGCAACCGCGCAGCGGTCGAGTTCTTCGATCCGAGGCCTCATATGTTACCGTTCTCAATGGTGAAAAATGCATGAAGTTGGAAAATTTTTTTTCTCAAATGCGGATTTATTTTTGGAATTTCGGTTTTTTTATTTAAATAGTACATAATTATATAAACTTTTTACATATTAATATTAAAAGGAAATTAAAAATGGCGGCTGTATCTTAACTACATACGGCGCCATATTTTTATACGCCTCGCCAGGTTATCTCAATCAAAAATTCTTGATATATTATTAAACTAGGATAAATATACGGGACCTTTTCATTTTGCTTTTCTTAAAAAAAATTTTTTTTAACACTTTTTTTTAAAATTTTTTATTTTTTGACAACTTTTTTTTTAAACTTAATATTTGCAGACTTGTAAGCTACTGAATATTCAAAAATCCATAACTCAAAAATTAGGGTAATTATACAAAAATAAAAAAATGCCTATAACTATTTTTTTCTCTTTAATTTTGAATTTATAATATCAATCTTTTTTGTCATACACTACCGTCGGGAATTATCGGTACGGCTGCACGCGCACGGCCCAAAAACATACCAATCATTAAATCAGGATTTTTTTGTAAATACAAATGTCAAAAAATTAACAAATATACCATTCGAAAGATTATTAAATTCTAAGATTAATGATATATAACTGAAAATTTTAAGAATTTATACAGGGTTGCTACAGAACCTGGAAAACCTGGAAAACCTGGAAAAGTCAGGGATTTTTTAAAAAAGGTCTGGAATACCTGGAAAAGTCAGGGATTTTTTAAAAAATGGTCTGGAATACCTGGAAATGTCATGGAAATTTGAAATGCCTGGAATTTTATTCCACTTAATATTTTTTACTACATTTTTTTCTTTTAAAAAATAATGTCCTGGAATTCCTGGAAATGTCCTGAAATATCCTTGAATTTTCCATATTTTGCTTTTAAATATTCAATAATTTAAAAATTTTACTCAAATTTAAAAAAATAATTTTTTTGATCCATCAAAAAATAATTTTAATTTGTCGTTTGATTAAAGAATCTGATATCTATATTATATAATATTGATTTTTAACTCTTTTTATAATAAAATTAATATTTTTGTTCAAGTAGGTTAATTTACATTATGTTAATCGTAATATGAAATAATATTACACATGTAAATGTCCTAGAAAATTAAAAAATCTGTCCTGGAATGTCCTGGAATTTTAAGTCATATTTTCAGTAGACACCCTGTCTGTGCTTTAATAATTAAATAGAGATAATCTAACGTGAATATTTTTATAATACAGAAAAATTCTAATTTATTATTATTAGGCCAATTTTTCTTCAAAGATTGCTCTAATTTACAATGTTCAAAAGGTGACCTGGAAATTTATCAGATTTGGTACTGGAAAACCTGGAAAAGTCATGGAAATTTAAAAACAGACTTCTGTAGTAACCCTGATTATACAAAGATTGCAGCAATCAACAAATTTGACAAAAAAATTTAAAAAATAAAATTTTTTGGAGATTTTTTCAAACCCTGCACATTTCCTAAAAATTGTAGAAAAAATTTGAAACTTCTATAGGTGTGATCATTCAAGTCTCATCTTTCATTTAAGACCAAAAGAGTTAAAAAATCTTATTCGCTTCGTGAGATATCATTATAATTGACCTAGCATGTTTTTTGACAAATACATTGAATTAGTCGATTTTGAACGGGTTTTGGCTAAAAATGCTCGGACGCTTATAATGAAATGTCATGATATGAATAAGGTTTTTAAACTCTTTTGGTCTTAAATTAAAGATGAGAGTTGAAAGATTACACCTATATAAGTTTCAAATTTTTTCTACAATTTTTAAAAAATGTGCAAGGGTTGAAAAAATTTCCAAAAAAAATTTATTTTTAAAATTTTTTTGTCAAATTTGTCGATTGCTGCAATCTTTGTATAAATTATTAAAATTTTTAGTTATGTATTATTAATCGTTGAATTTAATTATCTTTCGAATGGTATATTTGTTAATTTTCTGACCTTTGTATTTACAAAAGAATCGTGATTTAAAGATTAGTATGTTTTTGGGCCGTGCTCGTGCAGCCGTACCGATAATTCCCGACGGTAGTGTATCTTGTTCTATATTTTTCATTGTATTTTTGCTTCCCATTTATGGTCCTTTTTTAACTGTGAGAATGTATTTTAATAAATGAATAAATATAAAATCAATAAGTAAAAATTGGACAAGTGCGAGTTGTACTCGCACTGCAATGGCGGGTTCCGTACACAAATATTAAAACAATACTTGCAACATTTATCGGTAATTAGTAGAATTAAAATAAACAATAAAAAAAATATATTAAAATCATTTCATAAAAAAGAATAACTAAAAAAATTAAAGTATTGTATATATCTAATATTGTAAACAATAATAAGCAGAGGAACTATAATTTTGAAAATTTTGTTCCTCTGCTTATTATTGTTTACAATATTAGATATACAATACTTTAATTTTTTTAGTTATTTCTTCTTATCAAATGATTTTAATATATTTTTTTAATTGTTTATTTTAATTCTACCAATTACCGATCAATGTTGCAAGTATTGTTTTAATATTTGTGTGCGGAACCCGCCATTGCAGTGCGAGTACAACTCGCACTTGTCCAATTTTTTTTTATTTTTAGTTAAGAAATTAAAGTCAGAAAACAATCTCTCATTTATTCTCTTAAAATTTCAATCTTCCTTAAAATATTTAATGCCACGTGTTTAAACTAAAAAAAATTTAAAAAATTTTTTTTTTTGAAAACAAAAATTAAAAAAAAAATTTTTTTTAAAAAAGTTTCTTAAATAAATTTTTTGTCGTCAGACTGTAATAATACACTAGGATACTAATTTTCAGCTCATTAGGTCAAATAATGTAAAAGTTAGGAAAAAAAGAATTTTTTTTTTAAATTTTTTAGTTTTTCCTTGACAACGCTATGGCCATCATTACATATCAAGTTCTCTATATTTTTCCTGTAATATTCGAGTAAAAATACACCAGCATGCAAAATTTCAGTTCTCCATGTCGAATAGTTTAGAAGTTAAGGGGGGGGGAATGGTCACTTTTTATGCATTTTTGACCAAAAATCTTGTTATTTCCTTGACAATGCTATGCCCATCACGTCCAATCACATTCGCTATATCTTTCCTGTAATCTACGAGTGAAAATACATATCTGGACCAAATTTGAGCTCTTTAGGTCAAATAGTTTAGCCGCTAGGGGGGGGACACGATTTGGCTACGGACAACAGAGTCTCACCAATAGGGTTCCGCCGATACACCGTAGGTGTACGGAACCCTAAAAAGACAAAAATATTAAATTTATAAGATTATAACAAATAATCCAATATTATTATAAAAAAATTCCATCATTGGAGATGAAAATTCTATAAAAACTCCAAAATTTTCTCACTTTTACATATAACCACTAAAAAGATCATCAATAAACATTTATGAAACCCTGATACGTTCGATAATTTAGGCATCGGAAAGGGTTAAAAAGACGGTATTATAATCAGAAACTACGAATTTTCATCAGAAATGATCAAAGTTAAGTCAGAATTTAAAATTTCTCGCACTTTTAAGCACTACTAACAGAAAGAACCAAAAAAACATTTATCAAATTCTGATACTTTTAATAATTTAGACGTCGCAAAGGGTTAAAATAGGCGGAATCATTGCAGAAACTGAGAATTTTTATCAGTAATGATCAAAATTAAGTCAGAATTTAAAATATCTCGCACTTTTAAACACTACCAACTCGCACTTGTCCGATTTTTTTAAATGTTCAGTTTTTTTTTCAATTCTGTTTTTTGCATTATATTGTACAAACCAATAAATTTAGAATTCCAATGTGATTGATTTATTATCTAATTAATATAAGGAATAAAAAATAAATTAACATTTGGACTTGTGCGGTTTCTGCACAAAATGAAATAAAAAACACGACAAATTTATTAAATCAAGTAAAGTATAGCAGTTTTATTAAATTAACTATAATAATCGTCGTATTCTGTCCATTCTGTCCACACTTGAAGTTAGACTATTGTGCATGCTTTTATTTTTTTGATATATTCTGATAGATAATATTACACAGTGCAACAGCATTTTTATTTCTGGGATTGCATAGGGTGATTCTTCTAGGTTTTTTGATGCCGAACACGAATCCGTAATCAGAATTGGTCCATCACCCTAGATTTTTGAGAAATTTGACCTTGAAAATTGAAAAAAGGCCATTTTTTGGGTACTTTTTGGTTTTTTATCAGGGTATAAAAATTTTTCCTAGGGTTTTCATTATATGCGTACGAAAGCCCATATCCCCCTTAACAATTTCCAATTTGGACCTTTTAAAAATATCTATTTTTCGATGAGTTATCTTTGTTTGATGTTCGCGTCGCATCGTAAAATTAGCAAAAATGCCGTTTTTGAGGTATTTTTTTGTTTTTTATCAGGCTACAAAAATTTTTTCTAGTGTTTGCATGATATTCGTATGAAAGCTATTCTTCTCAACAATCTCCAATTTTTACATTTTAAAAATATCTATTTTTCAATGAGCTATCCTTGTTTGAAGTTCACATCGTAACGTCAAATGGGATAACAGTGAGAAAAATATTAACATAATATTACTATTATTAATATTAACCCATTAAATCTCAAGCAGAAACCAATGATTCATTAAAGAAACTATTACATTCTTAGGAAAATCAAAAATAAATGAACCATTGCTTTTTTGTTTAACATTTCAAATTCTTTAACAATAATTTAACAAAAACAAAGATAACTCATCGAAAAAAAAATATTTTTAAAATGTTCAAATTGGAGATTGTAGAGGATGATGTGAGCTTTCGTACTCATATCATGAAAACACTAGAAACAATTTTTGTACCCTGATATTGATATTGAGGAATAAATAAGTAATCAGTTCGCGGCAATAAATAAATTATAGAGAGAAATATTTTTTTTTTAAATATTTTTATTAAATTTATAAATACTATTTTTTTAGCTATAAGTAAACTGAAATATTAAATAAGTTTAAGTGCAAATTAAATAGATAATTACGGAAATTCCGTAAAGGATTATTTGTATAATATCAATTTATATTATATTACTTATCTTATGACGCTTACTAGAAACTAACTTCTAATGCTTACAGATACTTACCAGAGATAGGCCAGTCGGTGAGTGCAAAAACTGCCCATAAATGCAAACAGCAAAGTCTCAACGGTTTCTGGTAGTTTGGGGGCTCCTTATAAGAGCCCCACAGTTTGCTCTCGATTTCCGGGTGCGAAAAACAATGTAAACAATCGCCAAAGTTTGGAAAACATGGTTTTTCGATGCTCGTTGCTTCCGGTTAAGTTTTAGGGGAAAAAGTTGTTATTGAAAGTTATAGAGCTTGGAAATACCTTTTAAATGATGGGTCATACGTTAAAAAAGGTTAATTAGTTTAGTTGCAAATGAATTTAAACCATTAAAAATAGCACTTCTTTAATTGTTTAATAACATTGTTAATAATTATCGAATTTGTTCATAACTTACCAGGAATGTTCTCCTTGCGTAGCTGAATAAATCCAAAAAAAATTAACTAGATCGGAGAAATAGTTTATGCATAATTCCATTTGTTAACTAAAAACATGTAATTTTTCAACGGAATTTCCCCACTTTTGGTACATCGAATTTCGATTTTTTCTTTTGGAAAGTACACTTAAGAAGTCAAACTTTCATCCTATTTAAATGGCCAATTGATTTTTTTATCTAAGTGCATAATAAAAAGGGTTAAAAAAGGGTGTGTTTTTTTGTCATAAACAAATGGAATTACTCAGCCAATTTTCACTTTATCAATTAGCTATAAACGGCATATAATTCCATTTGTTTCCACAAAACTTCCCTGTCGAAAATATCTTGGGCAAAGCGTGTTTAAATAGTGTTTTATAGAATGTTTATTGTGTGTCGTTTATGTGTTTGTGAACACAATAAAGTGTGTCTAATCCGTGTATTTTGGAACGCTTTGAGTGTTTGGAAAACACTGAATTGTGTGTCAGAAGTGTGTTTATAGAACACACAATGTTCAGGTAAAAATACTCTTGAAACACTCTTTTCACATTCATGAAACCCTGATCTACTAATTAAACACACACTTAACATTCTCTTTACAACCTTTTTAAAGTTTTATGTTTTTATAGTAATCTGCCATTAAAAAAATATTTAAATTTCAGTAAAAAATATTCCATTCTGTTCTCGCATGTCATACATACTTGGAATGTTTATACCTGTCGACGAAAATTTGTTTCGCTATTTATCTAAATATTTACAATCACGAGGTCTCGAACGCAAGACGCAGCTAGGAGTGGATTAGAAATCGAACGCTCTACCAACTGCGCCACGGAGGCTCATGAAAGGAAGTTTAGAATTTACATATGTAACGAAGGAACTATGAAAATGTGCTATGTAACTTGAAAAAAGGATACTGTATTTGCAACAATAGTATAATTATTTTACGTATAATATACATTATATTTAATATGTTATGTTATTGAAGAATGTTAATTTTCAAAGTTAAAAGTATAAGGAAAAGCTTAAAAATTAATTTTTAAATGAAATATTAAAGCAATAAATTTAAGCTTAATTAATGAATTTATAACAAGTGTCCTATAACACTGTGACCGCACTTCGGTGACCACACTGTTATGGAATACTTATAGAACGTGTTTGCTGGGATAATATACGAATGAAACATATACACGGAAAGAAAGTTATTATCAAATTTTATAAAAGTATTTTACAAGTGTAGGGCAAAATGCGATAAAGGTAAATTTTGATATCAGAAATACTTAACTTTAAAAAAACTTATAAAATTTAGTAAAGTTATATTAAAATTTGTTACAAGTTTATGATACTTTATATAACTTTACTAAATATCATATAAGTTTTTTTAAAGTTTAATACTTCTGATATAAATATTTACCTTTGTCGCATTTTGTCCAACACTTGTAAAATATTTTTGTAAAATTTGAAAATAACTTTCTTTCCGTGTTCATACTTGTTCAGAGAGTGTTCTCTAAACATACTATTAACATACAACTTGAGTGATTCATTGTTTTCCAAAGCATGTGAAATCATTGTTTAGTAATACTGAACAAGCATACAAATGTTTGTCAAAAGATAGTTTCAAGTATGTTCATTGTAAAATATACAATAGTTTGTGAACTTAGTGTTTTCAAAACATGGTTTGAACCCTGATATGTATGTCAGGAAAATGTCTTATGACTGTTTACTCTTAATGTGAGTAACATGTTTAAATAGTGTTGAATGAATGATTTACGTACTATAAAAAGTATGTCAGAAGTGTGTTCAAAATATGTTTAATTATAGAAGTGTGTTTAAAGATACTGAGATCTGTGTTTGAGCAAAATAAAACTATTTTTAAACATCATGAAACCCACATTTGTTGGTGAAATTTTCGACAGGGTTTTCAAGAAAAAAATCCGACCTAACTTGAAGGGGAGGGGGAGTTAACTTTTTTTTTTTTAAAAATTCCTGACAAGTTAATTATTGATATTTTTTATTGAAACTCGCACGACTTTTAGTTCAAAACATGTATTTTATGAAAAAAAATTGAACTTAACGTTTTGTGCTTTTATTTTTCATTTATATCAAGTGAAAGTACTTGAATATTTTTTTCAACCCTTGGACGGCGGAGTGGGGGAACTCGGTAGGCGGGAATTTCGCCCGCCACACGGAGAGAAAAATCAATCGTTTATAGCATGAATGCTTTGTATTTTAAAAGTATGAAATGTTAGTATACTATAACTGCAAAACAGTATACTGCGATTGCAAGAATCCTATGCTTTTTCGGTATTAGACTCTTGCAACTGGCTATTAGGCCACGCCCAGAGACTGGGCCGACCAATCACTTTGCAGAAAACTTTTACCGAAATCGCATAGGTCTCTTGCAATCGTAGTATGAAGAACTTTCATGCTAAAAAGCCCAGATATTTCTCTCCGTGCACAAACAGAATTCAGCCGTCAAATCCACAAAAATGGTCATAACTTCGTTAATTATTGACCGATTTTAATCTTTTTTTTTAATTCCATGTATTTTTTTATGCTGAATCCAAATATGAATTTATATATTTTTTAAATAAAATATTTTTTGTAGAAATAAAAATTTTTTTTTAGCAACAAATTTTTATTATTATTTATTATATTTAACAAAGATTTTTCTTCATACATCTTATTTCATTTAATTTAAAATAATGTTATTTAAAAAAAAAAACTAAAATTATTTACCAATAAGCGTGTAGCATCGAGTTGAAGCGTTGTTTAAGCGTATTTTGCCACTACAACGCTTAAACTCGATGCTACACGCTTATTGGTAAATAATTTTAGCTTTTTTTTTAAATAACATTATTTTAAATTAAATGAAATAAGATGTATGAAGAAAAATCTTTGTTAAATATAATAAATAATAATAAAAATTTGTTGTTAAAAAAAAATTTTTTATTTCTACAAAAAATATTTTATTTAAAAAATATATAAATTCATATTTGGATTCAGCATAAAAAAATACATGGAATTAAAAAAAAAAGATTAAAATCGGTCAATAATTAACGAAGTTATGACCATTTTTGTGGATTTGACGGCTGAATTCTGTTCGTGGCGGGCGAAATTCCCGCCTACCGAGTTCCCCCACTCCGCCGTCCAAGGGTTGAAAAAAATATTCAAGTACTTTCACTTGATATAAATGAAAAATAAAAGCACAAAACGTTAAGTTCAATTTTTTTTCATAAAATACATGTTTTGAACTAAAAGTCGTGCGAGTTTCAATAAAAAATATCAATAATTAACTTGTCAGGAATTTTTAAAAAAAAAAAAAGTTAACTCCCCCTCCCCTTCAAGTTAGGTCGGATTTTTTTCTTGAAAAGTTTTGTGGAAACAAATGGAATTATATGCCGTTTATAGCTAATTGATAAAGTGAAAATTGGCTGAGTAATTCCATTTGTTTATGACAAAAAAACACACCCTTTTTTAACCCTTTTTATTATGCACTTAGATAAAAAAATCAATTGGCCATTTAAATAGGATGAAAGTTTGAATTCTTAAGTGTACTTTCCAAAAGAAAAAATCGAAATTCGATGTACCAAAAGTGGGGAAATTCCGTTGAAAAATTACATGTTTTTAGTTAACAAATGGAATTATGCATAAACTATTTCTCCGATCTAGTTAATTTTTTTTGGATTTATTCAGCTACGCAAGGAGAACATTCCTGGTAAGTTATGAACAAATTCGATAATTATTAACAATGTTATTAAACAATTAAAGAAGTGCTATTTTTAATGGTTTAAATTCATTTGCAACTAAACTAATTAACCTTTTTTAACGTATGACCCATCATTTAAAAGGTATTTCCAAGCTCTATAACTTTCAATAACAACTTTTTCCCCTAAAACTTAACCGGAAGCAACGAGCATCGAAAAACCATGTTTTCCAAACTTTGGCGATTGTTTACATTGTTTTTCGCACCCGGAAATCGAGAGCAAACTGTGGGGCTCTTATAAGGAGCCCCCAAACTACCAGAAACCGTTGAGACTTTGCTGTTTGCATTTATGGGCAGTTTTTGCACTCACCGACTGGCCTAAGATAGTTTTAAAGAACTTTTCTCTACTTGTTTTCAGAAAAGTTTCTTAGATAACTTTCTGCAAGCTAACACGGAAAACTAAAAAGCGTAGGACATTTATAGGCCAAGGGAAGCTAACGGGAAACTAACCATGTTAGCTATAGAAGCTAACATGGTTAGTTTCCCGTTAGCTTCCCGCAAAATATGGTGCTATGTGGGAATTAAAGAAGTGCTATTTTTAATGGTTTAAATTCATTTGCAACTAAACTAATTAACCTTTTTTAACGTATGACACATCATTTGAAAGGTATTTCCAAGCTCTATAACTTTCAATAACAACTTTTTCCCCTAAAACTTAACCGGAAGCAACGAGCATCGAAAAACCATGTTTTCCAAACTTTGGCGATTGTTTACACTGTTTTTTGCACCCGGAAATCGAGAGCAAACTGTGGGGCTCTTATAAGGAGCCCCCAAACTACCAGAAACCGTTGAGACTTTGCTGTTTGTATTTTTGGGCAGTTTTTCACTCACTGACTGGCCTAACATATGAAGTTTTAATTTTGTGGTCCGCCATATTGAATCCACCATTTTGAACCGAGTAACAAATCTTAAGCGAATACAATGCATTTTTAAGTTTGTAACAAATTTGAAGCGATTTTAAGAACTTTTTGAAAATATTGTATCCATCCTGTGTTAAATTTTGAAAAAAATTTTTACTTTCAGGCGCCATTTTGAATAAAAAATACCAAAAATCTTCAAACGCAAAGCATATCTTTAATCTAAAACTATCGGGAACAAGTTTTTTAAACTTTAGATGACTTGGAAAAATCGATATTACAACTAAAATTTGATACAATTACATACAACACTGCTTTGTTTTGATGCAAATAAATTTAGTATTTGGACTATATAATTAATTATTTAAGGCGGTGTCAAAGTCGATGCGATTTTTCCATTGAAGCTCAATGCAAAAATCCAATCGACTTTGACACCGCCTTAAAGCAATTAATAGTATATTAGTCTCAATTAAAATATTTAATTATGAAGAATTATTGCATATTTGATACAAATAAATATTTATTTGAATTAAAAACCATGCAATATTGAATCAAGTAATTTTCCTACAACTGATTTAAAGTAATATTTATTAGATCCAGTTATACCATTTATTTCACTTAAATAATTCGAATTTGCTACAAATAACTATATATTTGATACTATAAATTAAAATATTTATATCCAGTAAAAATTTACTTAGCACAAATAAATAAAAAGAAAGAAATAAGTAAAAACAAATAAGTTTAATTACAACCGAACGAGCGTTAGCGAGTGAGGTATATGTAGCTAGTTTTAAATAATTTTTGAAAAAAGTTCTTTGAGAATTTTAAAATCCATTTGTTTACAAATCAATTTCACGAAATTTAAATTATTCAGACATTCTTCAATTAAATACGAATTAAAAAATAAACACTTTAGATACCGTAAAACAGGCTAAATTCGCTCAAATTTTCATGTTTATTTTAAAAATTTGTGAGAAAATCATGAAGATAAATGTCTGTATTGAAAATATATAATCTCTGACTCCTTCCCTTTAATTGTGTCATGTCCAAAATAAATATGTATTGCAAAATACTTACTTACATAGCTATATTGTGTGAGCGAAATTACACCCCAATGTAGGGTTAATTCGCTCAATTCAAATTGACTTTAAAAATAAATCATTTTACAAAAATTTAATGGTTACATAGAGTTATTTGAACATAGAGAAGTTAAAAGAAAGTCTAAAGTCAGTAAAATAAATATTTATTAACATTGTGTTTTAGAATTTGACAAATTAATACATTTCAATCATAAAAATAAAATTTCTTGATTGTCATGCAAATAACAATAAAAATGGTTTAAAAATCTGTAAAATAATATCTTCCTCTAATATTTCTTTTCAATTTTAGTTTAGAAACTATTTCTTCTCTTCTTAAGTTTTGTACGTTAGGGACAAGAGGGAAAACAAAATGAATATTTTTCCTTCTTTCTTTTGCAGTAATTCGATTTCAAATACGTTTTCGTCAATGTCAGTGACTATTTGTCCTACTTGTATTTCTTCTTCAGCTTCTTCTGATGTTGATTTTATTGATACAAAATCTTTGTCTTTTAAGACCAGGAAGTTTTTTGACACATCGTTATTATTGGCATTAGCATTTATAGAATTATGATTCTCTTCATTGGTTGAATAAGGAAAATCCTCGTCACTGCTGTCAGATTCAATTATTTTCCTCTTTTTCGGTCTACCAGCTCGCTTTGTTTTTTTTATTTTATTCAAAGATTCGTCATTTTCATTTTCAACTTGTACCTTTTTTGGCCTTCCGCGTTTTTTCTTTTCTTTTCCTTCTTGTAGATCATTTTGTTTCAAAGAATTTACATCCTCAATGCACACACTTTTCCCAGAATCAATCTTTAATTTCTTACTACTACGAGCAGAAGGATTACTTGATTCAAATCGTTGTTTTTCCAAATAAGAGACGAATGTATCAGATAAAACGGTGGTATTTTTCAAGATTTTATCTGCGTTTGGCAACCTTTTTAAAACAGCTTCTCTATTAAGTGGGATGATACCGCATGCCCTGAATCCAGAAAGAATATTTGTCTTCATTTTGTCGCCAACTTGTTCAACTGCTGATTTTAAAAGCCTTGGAAATACTGCCTTGGGAACAACTCCCCGGTTCTTACATTTCCACGTATTTAATATTTCTATCCAACTTTTCTTCAAGGATCGAAAGACAGAGACGTCCAATGGTTGCGTGAGATGGGTTGAATTCGGTGGCAGTAAGATGAAAACAATATCATTTTGTTGGCATAGTGAAATTACGTTTTGAGAAATGTGACTAGGTAAATTATCACCTATCATAGCTTTTTTACCTGGAAGATTCTTAAATAAAGGTAAACAAATAGAAAGAAACCAGTCTTCAAATATTTTCATGTCAAACCAGCCCGATTCATTTCGATTATATCGTGCACCGTTAATTCCTCCTTCAACCCATGTAGGGTAAAGATTTTTCGCTTTATACACGGTAAGGTGGAAGCAATTCACCATCTCCTGTTGCAGCAAACATCACACTTACAGATGTTTTGGTAGAGTCAGTTATTCGTTCTGGATGTTTTGCACCTCTTTTCACAATTACTTCAATAGATCCCGGGTCATCAGTAAAATTAGTTTCATCGTAATTGATAATATTTGATGGGGGAATGCCATTCAATGAAATTTCTAAATTATCAAAGTATTTATTAATAATCGCATCATCAATTTTAGCTCTACATCTTTTAATATTTTCACTCAGGCGCAATGATAATCTGGTATAACGTTTTAAAAATAGAATAACCCAATCTCGACCTGGTCTATTGTTTTTAAAACGACTGTGTCGTTTTTCTTTATTCAGGTACATTTGTACAATGTTTCGGAGGTCATGACTTGTTAGAGGAAATCCCCAAGATCCTGCAGTTTCCAAAGCTTCGACAAGTACCGTCTCTTCCGTGGACGATAATTCGCATGGATGTCCATGTTTTTTTTTATGTTTATTTTTAAATTTGTCATTCAAAGTAGAAAATGGAACTTCATATTCCTCCGCAATTTGCCTTATTGATTTCCTCCCTTTCCTCACTTCTTTAAGTGCATTTTCCATTTGCTCTGACGAATATTTAAAATATTTAGAAGCATTCGTCACTTTTTTTTGCACTCGTCCCATGAGCGAAATTACCCTAAAAATTAAAAACTTTTTGAAAAATCGATTTTTTACGAAATCTGTTTAGTTTTTTTATGATTATTTTTTTTGTTAATCAAGCTAGGGATATAAGAAATGAGAATCATATTTACACTTAACACAACACTTTTTTAATTAAACTCTACAATTGAGTTTAACACACTATTTGTCTAACACGAAAAATGGACATTTATAAATAGATATAATTTTTATTTAAACTTACCAATAAATCTGCTTCGAATTAATTATAGAATAAAGCTTATTATTATTTAATTTTGTATATTTTTTTGGATAGACTCCCTGAAGAAGAAATCATTTAGATTTCGAAACGTTGGAGTAAATAAATATTTTATTTATTGTCCGAATGTTTTCGTTTAATTTGCCTTAATTTACTAAAAAATTCAATTTATTTAAATCATATTTAAAATTAAAATTACAACTTACTTTAGCTTGCAAGAATATTTTTCATTACTTGCAACTTTTTTTGCGCTTTAACGTTTTTACGCAGACATGGGACTAGTTTTTAGACGTATTGTGCCTTCGGCTTACGGTCACTATCAGAATGTAGAGAAAAAGTAAGGGAGCATTTACACCTTCTGTAAAAATTGTCCAGAACGGAAGGTGTAAATGCTCCCTGAAGCTTCTACCATACAATAAAGAATAGGGAGAATAGTTAATAATTCAGCCATGATGTGTTATCGTTTTAATACTTAAAATTAAAAGTTTTTTTTGAAAATAACCGAAGACCGGAGGAATTTACTTGCGGCCCGGAAACCCGGAGATCTACTTCGCAGCCCGGAGTCTCCGGGCGAGGCCCGAAGAGGTGACAACTCTACGACTTCTCATTTTCGTACATAAGTATAAATTCACATTTTCTTTATGAAAATGGTGAACTGAAGTATTCAATTTGGTAACTATACCCAGCATAGCTGAAAACATGAGAAAACAACTAAATTTTCATTGCAAAACAAACTGTGTACTTCCGCATCGTGCTGTCGATGCGTACTTAGTACGGTCTGCTCATGCGCAGAGATCAACAGAGTTCACGTCGCGAAAAGTTAAACTGTTTGACTATATCAACCGCACGGACGATGAAGAAGTTTTTACCCTTTCCCCTTGTAATTTCAAGGAGGAAAGGGAAAAATTTCCCTTTCTACATGTTGTACGTCCAATCGCTCTCTGGAGCTTCTTCATCATCTGTGCGGTTGATATAGTCAAACAGTTTTATTTTCGCAACACGTCAAAAATGCTGTTTTACAGGTCATTTTAATTAGTTATTTTAGTAATTGCTTTTTATTGCTCATATAGTCAAAAATGATTTCATTGGAAACTTTGACACTCTAATTTTCCATTTTCGTAAAGAAAGTGTAAAAATATATATTACGATGTTATTTTGTTTGGATTTGTAATTTAAAATTATAATAATTATATTATTATATAATAATTATCTAATAAATAATTATAAAATTATATGAATGGATTTTTTCAAAAAAACAAAATAAGATCTCACTAAAGTGTAAAAATGTTCATTTTTGTGGGAGAAATGGCTGTTACAAAAGTGCGATTTTAGTGCTTGGTTTGTTTACCTTTTAGTTTGTTTACATTTCACAACTTGGACATAGCCAGAATAGACAGAATAAGGGTCAGTTTCACCAACTACGATTAAATGATTAATCAATGATTAACGTGAGTTTAACCGCTCACTTTTAAGGTAGTATTATTGTTTGTGTCGATCAAAAAATCGATTTTTTTCATTTACTTTTGTGTTCTAAATTATCTGAAAAAGATAATTCCTAAATTATAGATTAAAATTCAAAGAAATAAAAAAGTTATACGCGCGTAATGGCAATTTAAACGCGTTTTTCTTAAAACGATGTTTTTCAAATTGGCGGACAGCATAACTCGAGTTATTTTCAACCGATTTTAAAAAATCATCAATAAACAAAATTTTTTTTATTCTTGACAGGCAAAATTTGCAATAATATGATGCAAAAAGTTTCATTACTTTAAATAAATTCATTACCAAGAAAAAAATGTTGTTTCAACTCATTTTTCACTGCTTACAGACTATAACACTACCTTAATCGATGTTGGTGAAACTGACCCTAAGATTTAGAAGAAAAATTGGTTGGGGGAGCACTTTTGGGTTAAACTTAATTCAAGCTAACCGTGGCCTATAAGTTATTCTCATAGTGTAGAAAGTCATCTTTAAAATAAGCCAAATGTCATTAAAAAGCGTTAATTATTTTAGAAGTTATTCAAAATTTTGTAAAACATTGATAATGAGGATTTTTTAAAAATATCTAAATAAAATATTGGTCAAATGACTTCTGAAAAATCTTATTCTTTTCAAAATTATATCATCTTTCAAAAAAAAAGAAAGAAATTTTAGTTTCAATACAGTTTATGTTTTAAAATGTTTTTCATTCACCTGAAAATGGGTGGTCCCTCAATTTCAAACGGTAGTGTACTTACGATACTTTTTATTCCAAATGCATAAAAGTGGCGATTTCAGATAGCAGACGACAGGGAGTAAAAGTCATTTAATTGTTTGACTTGTATGAAAATGGCGTTCATTCTTTTCCTAGGACAAAAATAACTCATGGGAACAGCTGTTTTTTTGTCTTAGGAAAAAATTGAACGCCATTTTCATACGATCGAACAAATGAATGACCATTACGTCCTGTCGTCAGCTATCTAAAAGCGACATTTTTGTGCATGTGGGATAAAAAATTTATTATGAAATCGCTCTCATTGCAACAAGTTTTCTTTGCAATAAGGATTTAAAAAAGCAAAAATGTTTAAGTTAAATAATAAAGAGTGAAAAGTGTGCTAAGTAACCCCGGTCTCCCTTCATCAGTCTTAACCCTCTGCCTACGCCGACTTATCCTCACTCTAGCGCTTTTAAATATAATTCCCATAGTCCCAACCAGGCGATGAATTGTCGTTTTTTGTCGATAACAGTCACTTGAGTAGGCAGAGGGTTAATATCTCAAAACCAGAAAGAGGTAAAAGCTTTAATCATATTTTAAATTTTAGATCTTTCCAGGGGAGATCGATCATTTCATAAAGTTAGACTATATTTTTTGCATTAAAAACATTCGAATTGACTTACTTTTGAATCTAATTCGATCAGAATTTATTGGTATTTTAAAAATCAAAAATTGTGGAAAATATCGTTTTCTCAACTTTTTTGTTTAAAAAATTTTGTGTAACCATTAAACTATTATAGCCATCTTACAAAATTTATATAAACTAGTCACTATTTTTACGCGCTACGCACGCCCCTTTTCTTTCTGCTATTAAAAATGGAAATGTTTTTACACCGAAAAGTTTCTAATATTACTCTAAAGATACACACATAGTTATTAAAAACATTTTATCTTTAAAGGATTAAATTTTATTTTAAATTTTGTGTACCTATTCCCTTTTAGAATAATATGTTCTGGTAATATAACATTATCATCTGCATTATTTAATTCACCATTGACAACTTTAAGTAAAAAATCTACAAACTCCGTTTCTTGTGGTAGAGCTCTCATATTATCTGTTAATGTGTATTTTTTGAAATATTTCTATAGTTTACTATTTTTTATTGATAAATTTACTATTTCTGATTAAGTACCCTGTTCTTTAATTGGTAAAGTTTGTCGAAAATCTCCGCCTAGGATTACAATTTTACCACCAAAAGGTTCGTTGGAATAGATAATCCATAATTTCTAAAGCATATTTTGGAGCCATTGGTGCTTCATCCCAAATAAAAACATCTATATTTTTTAAAAAGAGGCCTTCTAAAGATTGAACTTTAATGTTTGAAGATGAATCACTGTATAATGGAACGGGTAAGCCTAAAACTTTATGAACAGTTTTTCCATTAACTATTAACTATTAACTATTTTTTGAGTTGTAGAGTGAGAAAGAAATATAAAAATTATCAAATTTTCTCATTTTTGGCTCTTGATTTCAACTTTTTCAAAAATCTAGAAAAATTCAGATAACATTTTTCTAAAAACACATAAATCTTCGTTAGAATTTCAGCTTTAAAATAAGCCTTCGAAAATTAAAAAAGGTTAATCCATCTTCGATATATCATTATAAATGTGAAGCCGTGTTTCGACCGATTGGTGCATTGAAATTCAACTGTGACGACTCGATTCTGGCTTCGCGCGGCTGCGAATGAGAGAGGAAGCAGGGACGAAATCATGCGGGGGAACTATGAACTTTCGAGTTTCTTTATATTACTTGTGAAACATCATTATTTATTATTCCCCAGCATAAATCAGTTCCTGTTTTCTCTCCCATTCGCAACCACGCGATGCTAGAATCGAGTCGTCACAGTTAAATTCCAATGCACCAATCGTCGAAACACGGCTTCACATTTTTAATGATATATCGAAGACAGATTAATCTTTTTAGTTTTCAAAGGCTTATTTTAAAGCTGAAATTGTAACGAAGATTTCTGTGTTTTTAGAAAAAATTTATGTAAATTTTTCTAGATTTTTGAAAAACTTGAAAACAAGAGCCAAAAATGAGAAAATTTGATAATTTTTTTTATTTCTTTCTTACTCTACAACTCAAAAAAAATTAACGAAATGACTTCAAAGAGTCGCGTGTAATCATCCTGATACTCGTGGACGGTAGTGTATATTTATGAAAAGTTATTCATATATTTCAATCATTATCTCTATTGGGAGATAATATGTCTTGACAATGTTGCATCAACAGAGCCAAACAATATAGAAACAGGGTCGACATAGTTAATCTTAAAACAATATTGGCAATATTGTGATGAAATGTTGTGGTATTTGGCCGTATATTAATATCACTATTGATTATTATTGTACAAATATATACTAATAATGATATTTTCTCTATTTAGGGTGGATGAAGATTTAAGAGTTCAAATTACAGACAATGCTTTGGCTAGAGATCTCTTTCCTCAAGATTATCATTGCCTTGGTGATAATGAAAATCGACCAATCAAATGGCTCGCTATTGAAAGTCTTCTAAGTGATTCATTTAATACCGCTTCTGATGTTGTAAGTTTGACCCATACATTATTACATTTTTATATCCTATATAAGAAATCTGCTATTTTTATGCTTGTTATTGGTTCTTGCTAAGATGATAACGCTGTCGGCGACAACGCTTGCTATTGGTGCATTGTTGTGTTAATTTAATTAGATTAGAAAATGAATGTTAATTTAAAGTTACAGAAAAAACATTGAAATACAGTTTAATTAAAAAAAAGTTTTTGTTTATTAATAAATTTTTTTTATTTTAAATTGAATAATTAACACGAAAATACATCTTTGTGCGCGCGCAGTCATGCTACGCCATTTTTGTTCCCTTCTTGGTAGCGTTCATAGTGCTGTCGGATGGTATTTCTTTGTATATATATAAAATATAAACTAGGTATTATTACAGTAGTGTTACAGTAATGTTACCGTAATGATACGAAAAAAGATCACCGAATTCCATTTACAAAGAATTGTTTTTATCTTTCTTTGCGATAATACTTTTACATTACTGCAATACTACGGTAATATTACCATGTAATGTAACTGCAATAACTTAAAATATCACATTGGGGTAGACATAGTTAATGTTATTGAAATTTCAATTTGATGTTACATTGATATATTAAAAACATTACGGTCACATTACTGTAATGGCATGTGTTACTAAGGTGATATTTAAGAATACCCTGGATGTTCCTTATTTCTATACAATTATGGTATCCCTAGGATATTTTTAGGACGTCCATAAATAAAATTATTACATCTCATTGATATCTTAATTTCCAAAGACTAATGAATAATCTCAAGATGTCTATAGAAGATATTTAAGATATTCTACGATATCTGTAGGATATAAGAATTCTTCGTTCTACTGGATATTCGAAATATTTTAGGTGAACATTTTCAAGGTATTGAAGCATATGAAAATTACTTAAATGTATTATGGGATTCGTGTGATATTTTTAAATGAAAGCGTTTTTATTTAAAAGTTATCGTTTTTGTTTTATAGTTAAAAAACAACGAATGGGCGCGCGTAGCGCCCAGAAGTTGTTCAAGTAAGGAAATATATTACAGATTTATTAATTATTGTTTTGATTAACAATCAATTGAACATATTGTATTGTTGTTTAATTGTTCGCAAACTTAAGATGTTACACCACCCTGAACGCCTGAAAAATAAACGGTATTTCAAAAATAAATTTTGAAAAAACTTTTAAAGATACAACTTTGTAATGATAATATTATTTATTTATTTATTTATTTATTTAGAATAAGTTCCTAGAGCTACATATAGCCCTTCAAGGAACAATTGAGCCCCTGGATTCTATAACAGCCCCTACGCTCGAACGGGCCGCCTGTATGCCAGTCAGTAGAGATGTGCAAAAAGCTCGAAATGTCGAGCCGAGCCGAGCCTAAGCCGGCTCGATGTAACGAGCACTCGAAAAATTCGAGTACTCGGGTAAATTCAAGTACTCAATTAAATTCGAGTACTCGAATGGATTCGAGCTTTTGACTTACTAAAAAAACTATTAATAAGTAGAAAATTTCGAATTTATTCGAATTACTGAATCAATAAAGTAAAGAAATCTTTAATTTCAAAGTGTATTTCTATTTGCTAAATATAATATATGCGAAAATTATATGAATTTTCTCTAAAACTCGAATTTACTTAAGAGCTCGAAAAAATTCGAGTACTTGAATTAAATCGAGTACTCAAATTCCCTCGAGTGCTCGAAAAATTCGAGTACTCGAATTAACTCGAGTACTTAAAGCGTTCGAGTACTCGAAACTATTCGAGCTTTTTACACAGCTCGGCTCGAGCTCGAACTGATTAGGCTCGGCTCGGATCGAAAAATGAAAAGCTCGATCGAGCTTCAAGCTTTTTGCACAACTCTACCAGTTAGGTTAACCAAAAGTGTAAAAAGTAAAATTAATCATTTTAATTTTTTAAAAACACTATGGTATAGAAAATAAAAATGCCCATCTTTTTTTTCTTTGTATTTTTTTTTGTAAATTAAGAATTTTAAATAATAAAGACAAAAAACTAGAAATTTTTTTTATGAAATTTAATGAACTTTAAAAACATAACTCGTCATTTATTGAACAAATCTTAATCAATTTGTTTCAAATTTGATATGCAAACAAATTAAGTCCTACTGAAGCCGATAAGCCTAAAACAATTAAACAATATTCATATTGTTTAAGAATAAATAATAACAAAGTTGTAGTTTAAATTCTATACCCACTTTCCAACTTTCAAATCAAAAAGTTATCCAGGGAATTTTCAATCTGTAAAAACTTCTCGCGACAAAGTTTTTCCTTTATTATTAAGGAAGTTTTTCACAAACACATCCTCTACCACGACAGAACCAGCCTCACCCAATATTAACTATTTTATTCATTTAATTGATAATTTAAATTTTACCGCTTTTGTAGTGCTGGCTCTATCGAGGGAGGAGTGATTTACACACATGCGTCATATTTAATCCTCTAGCGCATGACTTTCCACCGGAAAAGTGGTTTCCAAATGCATACATTTTTCTTAAAGTTGAATTTGTTTGAAACTTGGTATCTAGGGGTTTTTAGGGATGCTCATTACGAATCCGAAGCCAGTTTTTGAAAATTCAAAATGGCGGATCCAATATAGTGGTTGACTTTTTCAAAAATTGTTGGATTTTTATAAAACTTGTTATCTAAGAGTTTTTGGGGTCGCTGATTACGAATCTGAAGATTTTGAAAATTCAAAATCGCGGATCCAATATGGCGGACGAATTTTCAAAAAATTGTTGGATTCTCATAGAACTTGATACCTAGGGGTTATTCGAGTCGCTGCTTCACGAATCTGAAGTCAGTTTTTGAAAATTTAAAATGGCAGATAACTATTTTCAAAAATTATTGTAATAACTTATTTTAATGGTATAATATTCTTTGCTAAATTTTTTTGACAAATTAGAAAGGGATTAAAAAAATTTATCTAAATATTTCCAATTTAGATGTTTCACAGGGTGCCTAATAACCGGGAAATAGCCGAAAAATTTTAATTGACCGGGAATAAGCCAGGAATTTCATGCTAAACCGGGAATTTTTTCACCAAATTAAAAAAAGTTTTATTATTTTAATTTGTTTTTAAAAAATCGCTTTTAATTAAATTTTTTTATTTTATATTTATACTGTTCTCTAAATTTGAATTAAATTTGAGTTAAGGCTATGTCCAAGTTGTGAAATGTAAACAAACCAAAAGGTTACTATACCAGCACTAAAATCGCAATTTTGCGACAGCCAATTCTTCCACAAAAAATATCAATTTTACACTTTCTTTACGAAAATGGAAAATTAGAGTATCAAAGTTTCCAAAAAAATCATTTTTGACTATGAGCAATAAAAAGCAATTAGTAAAATAACTAATTAAAATGACCTGTAAAATAGCATTTTTGACGCGTCGCGAAAAATAAACTGTTTGAGTATATCAACCGCACGGATGATGAAGAAGTTCCATGTCAGCGATTGGACCTTCAACATGTGGAAAGGGAAATTTTTCCCCTTCCTCCTTGAAATTACAAGAGAAAGGGTAAAAACTTCTTCATCGTCCGTGCGGTTGATATAGTTAAACACTTTAATTTTTCGCAACCTGAGACCCTGTTGCTCTCTGCGCCTGCGCAGACCGTACTTAGAATGCATTGACAGCACCATGTAGAAGTGCACATTTTCTTTTGAATGAAACTTAGTTGTTTTCTAATTTTTTTCAGTTATGCAAGGTTTAGTAACCAAATTCGATACTTTAGTTCACCATTTCCAAAAAGAAAATGTGAATTTATATTGATTTACGCTAATGGGAGCGGCGAAAAAATGCTTCATTAAAGACCGAATAGTGAAGCATTTTTTCGCCGTTCCCATTTGCGTAAATAAATATAAATTCACATTTTCCTTATGGAAATGGCGAACTAAAGTATCGAATTTGGTTACTACACCTTGCATAGCTGAAAAAAATGAGAAAATAACTAAGTTTCAGTCGAAAACAAAATGTGCATTTTCGCATGGTGCTGTCAATGCATTCTTAGTTTTGGTTTTAAATGATACTCAGTGGTTTTCTCATTTTTTCAGCTATGCAAGGTGTAGTAACCAAATTCGATACTTTAGTTCGCCATTTCCATAAAGAAAATGTGAATTTATATTGATTTACGCAAATGCGAACAGCGAAAAAATGCTTCATTATAGACCGAATAGTGAAGCATTTTTTCGCCGTTCCCATTTGCGTAAATAAATATAAATTCACATTTTCTTTATGGAAATGGTGAACTAAAGTATCGAATTTGGTTACGAAACTTTGAATAACTGAAAAAATGAGAAAACCACTGAGTTTCAGTCAAAAACAAAATGTGCCTTTTTGCATGGTGATGTCATTGCGACCTTGGTACGGTCTGCGCACGCGCAGCGAGCAACAGAGTTCACGTCGCGAAAAATTAAACTGTTTGACTATATCAACCGCACGGACGATGAAGAAGTTTTTACCCTTTCTCTTATAATTTCAAGGGGGAAAGGGAAAAATTTACCCTTCCACATGTTGAAGGTCCAATCGCTGACATGGAACTTCTTCATCATCCGTGCGGTTGATATACTCAAACAGTTTATTTTTCGCGACACGTCAAAAATGCTGTTTTACAGGTCATTTTAATTAGTTATTTTACTAATTGCTTTTTATTGCTCATAGTCAAAAATGATTTTTTTGGAAACTTTGATACTCTAATTTTCCATTTTCGTAAAGAAAGTGTAAAAATGATATTTTTTGTGGGAGAATTGGCTGTCGCAAAATTGCGATTTTAGTGCTGGTATAGTAACCTTTTGGTTTGTTTACATTTCACCACTTGGACATAGCCTTAAAAATAATTAATTTGATAGTAAAAAACAGTCACGGATTTAAATATAGTATGTAAATAAATTTTTTAAAAAATTATCGAAAGCATAGAAATTTTGTAAAATTTAACTGAAAATAATTAAATTTGTTAAAAAATTTCCTTAAAAACTTTGTAACAAATTAAATTTTCAAAGTGTTTAAATTTAATAATTGATAAATAATTGAATTTAATAAAGTGTCACATTCTAATGTATTCATCTGTCTAAGTGCGAGGATTAATAATTAAAATTTTTATTGGTTAATTTAGAAAAAGATACACACTAGGGTGTCCGTTATTTCCCAAGTTAGCTATTTTCATTTGGGTATCGTCAAAATCGTTTCTTTTTGACCTAAAAATCATTCTAGAAACTAGAAAAAATTTTTACAATGCCGTTTAACCCTGCCTAAATAACAATACTTTTCCCATTTAATTAACATGGGATTTTTGCACTTTTTAGAAAATAATTTTTATTTCGTTTATAATACTCTTTGACTAACCAACAATGCTTGATTTTGCTTCTAATATAATTCCTTTAGATATAGAGAAATTTACATATTATCGCGAAAAATTTATTACACAAGTTTTAAAAAGGTCAATTTCATTTTTATTGATTTTTCTGATTATTTTGCTAAATCTACTTATTAATTAATTTTTATTCGGTATTTCATTGAAAGTTGCTTGTTTTATGCATCCAATAGGACCATAACAATAATTTCAATTCATAAACTATCCAAGAATCACACAGTAGACTAAATCCATTTCAAATCAGGCATGTCGACTAACTTCATGGGATATACTTCCGATTAGCGGTTACCTCCGATTCTTCTACAAATTGGTATAATTACGTAATTTTGTGCCCTGATTACGAAAATCATAGTGAAAATTGGCGCAAATTAGAATTTTATGGTAAAAACCATAAAAAACACCATAAAATTGTGTCTTTGCATATAATTCGCAAAAAACGCAAAACTCTGCAAAATGTTCTTTACAAAAGTTTTAGATCTGACCAAAATACACATTTTTTGTTGTTATCATTATTTGCTAAAATCTGTTATTTTGCGAGAAAAATGTAAAAAACCATAAAATACCATAACAACTAATCAGAAAGATATTTCCTTTATAATATGAGTACTTATGCGATTTTATGTGCCTAATATGAATATGGTGATAATAATGATCATGATAATGATTGTGGCCTTGAAAAAGGCCGATTGATTTAACTTTTTCAAGTTATATGGTTTCGTGGCCTTGAAAAAGGCCGACTGGTTTAACTTTTTCAAGTTATATGGTTTCGTGGCCTTGAAAAAGGCCGATTGGTTTAACTTTTTCACCAAATAGAAAGTCAATTAGACTCCCTTTCTGTATTCAGGAAGTAAAAGAACACGAGCTAAGCCCGCCTTTTGTAATGTTCGCTCCAGGGGCCCTTAAAAGAGCTTTTTGAAAGGTCACGTTGTAGGGGGATTGGGTCTGGGTTCGGTACCTTCTAGTACCAAAAAGAAAGTCAATTTGACTCCCTTTCTGTATTCAGGAAGTAAAAGAACACGAGCTAAGGCGGGCTTCGCCCGCCTTTGTAGTGTTCGCTCCAGGGGCCCTTTAAAGAGCTTTTTTAAAGGTCACGTTGTAGGGGGATTTGGACTGGGTTCGGTACCTTCTAGTACCAAATAGAAAGTCAATTTGACTCCCTTTTTGTATTCATGAAGTAAGAGAACATTTTGCGTTTTCTGCGAGTTATACGGAAAAAAACACAATTTTATGGTGTTTTTATGGTTTTGTACCTTAAAATTCGAATTTTCGCCAATTTTAACAATCATTTTCGTAATTAGCGCATCAAAATACGTAAAGAAACCTTATTTTGTCACAATTGTATGTCTTTCTAAGTGAAAGTTCATTTTAACCATAGTTTTTATGGTATTTATGGTTTTTTCCATTTTTCTCGCAAAATAACAGATTTTAGCAAATAATGATAAGAACAAAAAATGTGTATTTTGGTCAGATCTAAAACTTTTGTAAAGAACATTTTGCAAAATTTTGCGTTTTTTGCTAATTATACGCTAAAAACACAAGTTTATGGTGTTTTTTTATGGTTTTTACCATAAAATTCTAATTTGCGCCAATTTTCACTATGATATTCGTAATCAGGGCACAAAATTACGTAAGTATATTAAGTTGTAGAATAATCGGAGGTAACCGCTAATCGGAAGTACACCCTTTTTTTCTTATCTTTTATTTCCATCAATATCCAAATTTCAATTTTATCCAATATTTCTTTTCTTATCTTTTATTTCATCCAATATCCAAATTTCAATTTTATCCAATATTTCTTTTCTTATCTTTTATTTCATGCAATATCCAAATTTTAATTTTATCCAATATTTCTTTTTTTATCTTTTATTTCATCCAATATCCAATTTTCAATTTTATCCAATATTTCTTTTCTTATCTTTTAAATAAAAAAAATCAAATGTTATTTAAAACAGAAAAAATATCAAATTTTATTCAAAACAGAAAAAAAATGTCAATTTCTTTATCCTTTAAATTTAAAATTAAAAGAACTTTATCAAATGATAATATAATATTTAAAAAAATATAACTATACCTCTCACGAAACACTTTAATTAACTCTCTACAAATTGTAGAGAAATTATACAAAAAAAAAAGAAAAGAAAATATCTAATGGTATCCAAAATAAAAAAAAATATATCAAATAGTAATGTGATATATTCAAAAAATGAATATACCACTCACGAAGAACGATTGTTAACTCTCTACACTACATACAAGGAGTGATGTCCAAGTTAGTCCCGTGAGGGAAAGAAGCCTTCCCCCACCATACGGCACACCAAGTCAAAACTGAGTCCTGAGCAACCCTCACAGCGGGGATCGCTCGGACCCTTAAACCCTCATTAAGGAAAACTGTTAATGACTTTTTCTATAAAAATACAAATTTTTTAAAAAGTCACATTTTTTATTTTTCATTAACATATTTAAATTCCTTACTTTTTTACGATTCTATACATATGTTGTTTACCAAAAAATGTTAAAATTAAAAAAATTTATTATTTTTCCAAATACATAGAATGAAGTTAACTCTACCAAAAACCATACCTATTATTAAATAAATATTTAACTTAATCTTTAAATTTTAACATTTTTTTGGTAAACAACATATGTATAAAATCGTGAGAAAGTAAGGAATTTAAATATGGGCAATTCCACGTGAGATTTAAGTCGACCTCTTAAAATCGGCAAAAAATATTTTTTTTCTATTGTGTATCGAAAAAAAACAGATACGTATTTTTTTATTTATGTTTAATTGTCCAAATTTTCGAGTTATGAATTTTCGAAAATTTTGACTTTTAATTGTAGACCTATATTCAATAGCTGATAAGTCCGAAAATATTGAGTTTAGGAAAAAGTTGTCAAAGAATGAAAGTTTTAGTTTTCTTTCGACTTTTAAGAAATGTAAACAAAAAATTTTTTTAAAAATTTTTTATTAAAAAAAAAATTTTTTTATAAACAAATTAATTTTTTTTAACTTTGGGCCGGATTTTTTTTTTTTCATTTTCTTGTACCTTATAATATAGAGAAGATTTTCCAAAAAGTCCCGAAATGGGCCTGATGTGTTAAATGAGGTTTAAAATATTTTCAAAAATCACTTGCAAGCATCACAGTGGGATTTTTTTTACATTTAACTTTTTAAAACTGTTTACAGCGTAGACCCTTTTATTTAAAACAAAGAACACTCAAATATATTAAAAATTATACGCTGTAGACAGTTTTAGAAAGTTAATTGTAAAAAAATCCCACTGTGATGCTTGCAATTGATTTTTGAAAATATTTTAAAACTCATTTAACACATCAGGCCCATTTCGGGACTTTTTGGAAAATCTTCTCTATATTATAAGGTACAAAAAAATAAAAAAAAAATAAAAGATAATCCGGCCCAAAGTTAAAAAAATTAATTTGTTTATAAAAAAAAAATTTTTTTTCAATAAAAAATTTTTAAAAAAACTTTTTGTTTATATTTCTTAAAAGTCGAAAGAAAACTAAAACTTTCATTCTTTGACAACTTTTTCCTAAACTCAATATTTTCGGACTTATAAGCTACTGAATATAGGTCTACAATTAAAAGTCAAAATTTTCGAAAATTCATAACTCGAAAATTTGGACAATTAAACATAAATAAAAAAATACGTATCTGTTTTTTTTCGATACAGAATAGAAAAAAAATATTTTTGGCCGATTTTAAGAGGTCGACTTAAATCTCACGTGGAATTGCCCATATGTTAATGAAAAATAAAAAATGGTACTATTTAAAAAATTTATATTTTATAGAAAAAGTAATTAGCAGTTTTTCCTAATGAGGGTTTGAGGGTCCAAGCGACCCCCGCTGTGAAGGTTGCTCGGGACTCAATTCCAAGTAGCCCTCGCAGCGGGGGGCGTTTTGCTCCCTCTAACGGCGAACAGACATACTAAAAGCGAACAGATAAAATATATATATGCAAACGGAATACGGATTTTAATATTGTTAATTAATTTACCTCCGTACTGATAAATAAAAGAAACCAACTTCTGTAACACTATTTTTAAGTTTACGCGAATTTAACAATTGAAGGGCCGACTCGACGATACCGTTCGGGTAGAAACTCACCGGAGTATTTGACAATTGCTCATGATTTTTAAGCCTTTATATACTAAATTATTGAGGGCAATTTACATATGTGGGGATGATCATTCATTTAAAATTATGAAATAATGAAATAATTTTATGAAGGAAATTTTAACATTAGTCATAGGATATATGCTTTATTATATCTTTGCCTTACTTATACTTGTGTACTATGACTGCTGTTAAAACCTCTTTTTAGATCATATGCATTACTAAACGCATTGACATCTTCAGATTAACGCATGCATATATTTATATTTGAACTATACTATTAATTATATTTTTGTTTATTTTAATTGAATTTAAGACTTCCTAATTTATTTATTTAAATATTAAATTTGTTTAATTTAACAATAATTAATAGTAAGAGAACAATAATGATTATAATAATAATAATAATAATAATAATAATAATAATAATAATAATAATTTTTTTTTTTTTTTTTTTTATTCACGGGGGAGAAGAGGAAATGCATTAACGCATGCCCAGGAAGATCCCACTTACCTGGGGTATGTCGGACTCGCACAAAATGCAAGGAAAAAAAAGAAACCTCACATACCTGCTTTTACGGCAGTCACAATACCGACTAAAACCTCTTCTTGATTCCCCTGGGTTTCGAACCTTCTATCCACCTACGGAACTACCTTTCGGCTTCAGACTTCGCAGATGGATGGTCCCATTTAGTCGCTGGCGCGACTCTTCCGTGCCGCTCTTCTTCTGGCCATTATTTTCTCCTTGTTCTTGACAGGGTCTTCTTAGCTTCCTCTAAGGCAGTCCTGAAGACCTTGCACCGACCTGATCCAGCGACGTGTTGGATGTTCTCCTTTTCGCCGAACTTCGCCTTGCATAAGAAGCAGCATGGGCTCTTCTTACAATCTGCTACCTTATGGCCGGCTTCTCCGCACTTGAAGCACGCAGCCGACCTGTCTACCTCTTGGCAATCTCTTCCTATGTGGCCGTAGCCAAGGCACCTATGGCACCTTGTGACCGTAGTTCTTCTTCTGACCTGGCAGGACACGAACCCAATTTTAATGTGTCCTATTTTCTCCAGCTTATCTGCATCCTCTTGGCTGGTGACAACGACAGCGAGCTTTACTCCTCGCTTGTTTGGGCCAAGGACCGCCACCCTTCTGCTCCCTGCTGGCACCGTAGAGATTTGCTCCAGGGCATTCAAAACGTCTTCCTTTTCAGTAAGGGCGTCCATATCGCGGATTTCCAACGTAGTTTGCCGGACCGCAATCTGCACCTTACCTGAATCGCCGATTACCTTTGTCACCTCCTCGGTGAACAGCTTCTTGTTTGAAGACCCTCCAATTTTAATGAGAAGGTCTCCCTTTTTAGTGGGTAAAGCTCCCACAACCCTTGTCTGGCTGGCCTCCAGGTCAGCCTCCCTTCGAACCTTCGCCAGCACTTCAGCGAAAGTTTTTCCTTCGGCCACTTTAACGATCACTGTGGCTCTTCCCTTCTTGACCTGGTCTGGCTTTGGAACCGTTTTGTTCCCCTTGCCTCCAGTCTTTTTTGGTTTCTCCTCCTTTTTCCTTTTTGGATCCTTCGCAGGCTCAGGATCACTTCTCTTCCGCTTCTGAGCATCCAAGACGACGTTTCTCAACACGATCGCGTTACAGCGATCTCGTCTAGCTCTACGATCCTGTCTGGCCTCTTCCGACCAAGTCAATCCCTGGTAGAGACTCTCATCTTTTTTGGTAGCTGCTGCGTGCTTCTCCTTTACGTCCCTTATGAGCGATGTTAAGCTTCTGAGTCCATCCTTAATTGTCCTATTGACATTCTTCTGGACTTCACAGGACTTCAGCATCTTGCTGACCTCCTCCTCCATTTCTAAAATGCTCGCTGCCTCTTCCTCCCGCAGCTTAATGCATTCATCTCGATCTTGGTTGCAGCTTGCAATGTCCTTTGCCGAGGCATTACTGAAGACAGAAATGCAGCTGGCTTGACTCGTCACGCTGCTCGTACTCCCTCGTCTCTCCGACCTGTCCACGATGATCTGTGGCACTACCAACGCGTTGTTGCCCTCCTGCATCCTTGGGCCACTGGCCACCGCCCTCACGCTCGAAAGCGCTTGACGATCGGAACCAGTGAGGGATTTAGCCGTAGCATTACCCCGCAGGTACTCTTCCTCGTTTTTACAATCGCTCATGATGGATGTTTCTTGTTTGCTGGTTTTGGTCCGCGTCGAGTATTTGATTTCCTCGATACCACCTATTTCTAGGAAGCTAACCTATCCGCCACCTGGCACGCGTCCGATAGAGGACCAGCAACCCCGCGCAAAAGAACAGGTTCTAATGCGCCCCGGGTAGAACAAAAGTTCCAATTAGAACAAAAGTTCCAACCGGGCACGGAATAATAATAATAATAATAATAATAATGCAACTGGAGTTTTTGCAAAGTCGAAGAGGAAGAACTCTTCACACTTAGTGAACTGCAAAAAGCAGGCAAAAGATTGAAAACAGGCAAGGCGCCTGGAATCGATAAGATAAGTAACGAGATCCTAAAGTTGGTAATCGACACTTTACCCCAGATTCTGCTTCGATGCTTCAATCTTTGCCTTGAGAGAGGAGAGTTCTTCCGCGACTGGAAGCGACAGAGGTTAGTCCTCCTAAGGAAAGGTGAAAAACCTCTAGATAAGGTTTCATCGTACAGGCCTATATGCCTGCTAGATACGATGGGTAAACTTCTAGAGGATATGGTTCTGCAGAGAATGCAAGGCCACTTGACCGAAGAGAATCGTCTGTCCGATCACCAATTTGGTTTCCGTAAAGGCAAGTCCACAGTTGATGCCATCCAGGCAGTTGTGGACATAGCCAAAGCAGGAAAAAACAAATTGGGACCTGGGAAAAAGAAGAGCTTCTGCGCGTTGGTAGCAATTGACATACGTAACGCGTTTAATTCCGCAAGATGGAAAGATCTCATCGAGTCGATGGAAAAGAAAAACATGCCGCCCTACTTGTTGCGGATAATGGATAATTATCTTAGCGACAGGTGGGTTATATATGAGGGAGACACCTGCACTCTCAAGGAAGAGATGCAGCGTGGGGCTCCTCAAGGCTCAAGGGTGGGTCCATTTGTATGGAATGTATCTTACGATGATTTTCTGCGAATGGATCTGCCCGAAGGTGCGGTGATCATCGGCTTTGCGGACGACGCATTATTCGTGTGCACTGCCGAAAGTGAGGAGGCTCTTGGGACATTGGTGAACGAATGTCTGCGACTAGCTAAAAGCTGGCTGGATACCAGAGGTCTTGAAATGGCCCTGGAAAAGACCGAGGCACTGCTGGTCACAGACAGACGTGGTTATGAGCTCCCACGAATCGTGATAGACGGATTTGAGGTCAAGTGGAGTAAGCAAATTAAATATCTTGGTGTGGAGTTAGATGGAAGGTTAAACTTCCACCACCACATGGCTACGGCGTCAAATAAGGCAATCGAGTGTGCGGCTAATCTTTCACGGCTAATGCCAAATGTTGGCGGACCCCGTGAACAAAAAAGAAGACTGGTGGCGAGTGTCGCCCACGCTAAAATGTTCTATGCAGCACCAGCGTGGGCCCCATCCCTGAGGAGTAAAAGATGTGTGACCATCTGTGAAAAGATACTGTCTGCGCAGAGATCGATAACAACGCGTATCATCTCTGCATATAAGACGGTATCTACGAGTGCTGTGCAGGTCCTTGCAAGTGTCCCGCCAGCAGATCTTTTGGCGAGGGAAAGGGAAGAAATGTTTCTCTTTTCTAAAGAAAGCAGTTCCTTGAATGAGGAATTAAGACCAAGCAAGGGCCTAATCCACAAAGAAGCGAGGCACAGGCTCATAGAAAGATGGCAAGAAAGATGGGATGGTGAGGAAAAAGGTCGATGGACTTATCGCCTTATCCCGGCACTCGCCACCTGGATAAATAGGAAACACGGTCAGGTTTCCTATTACTTGACTCAGGCGTTCACAGGTCACGGGTGTTTTAACTCGTACCTGTGTCGCTTTAAATTACGCGAGAACGAGGTGTGTGCATATTGCCAGTTCCCTGAGGACAACGCGGAGCACACCCTCTTCTCATGCAAGAAATGGGACTTGGAGAGGCGGGCCATGTTCGAAGGTGTAAACAGTCAAGTTACACCGGAGAACATGGTATCGCTGATGACCCAGTCAGAGGAGAATTGGCGGCAAGTCGAGAACTTCATAATCTCGGTTATGTCGAGGAAGGATCTCGACGGCCGCCAAAAAGCGTAATTTAAACAGCTTTTAATTTATTCGTTTGTTTTTTATTAATTTATTTTGTGATTTATTTGTCCTTATACATTTTTTAATTGTTTGTGTTTTTTTTTATTATTCATCTTTGTACAGTTTTATGTTTTCAATTTTTTATACGCGTTTATTTTTTCTTTTTTTTATATATCCGTTTATAATTTTATCTTTTGACTTTTTACACTTAATTACACATTTGTTATTTTTAATTATTGTTGTGCTGTTAATTCCGCTTTATATTGAAATAGTTTTAAATTTTTAACTATTAACGCAGGATAACCGCAGAGAAAAGCAGAAAGTCACATTAGCGACAGAGTTGGAGCGCCACCCTCGAAGGCTAAAGTCTTACGACAGTTCCGAGGGAGGGTAAAGGGCTCCAGAAGAAGGGTTACGGGTTTTAGTGGGTCGGGCTGGCAGTAGGTCGCCAGTTTATTAAATTTACTATTTTATATATTTATTTTTCTTTTTTTTATCTCCTTTTGTTTTATCACACCAACCCCACATAACCTTGGAGTGCGGAATCCAAGGTATCTGTAGGCAGATTTCCCAAAATTCCCTAAGCAAAAAAAAAAAAAATAATAATAATAATAATAATAATAATAATAATAATAATAATAATAATAATAATAATAATAATAATAATAATAATAATAATAATAATAATAATAATAATAATAATAATAATAATAATAATAATAATAATAATAATAATAATAATAATAATAATAATAATAATAATAATAATAATCCCCGCCGATGGTTGTCCACTACCGAACATCATCGATGTCTTTGATGTGCTGGGAGAAGTGGATGCTTATCCACTGCCAGACATGATTGACATCATGGATATGTTCGGTAGACCTTGCCGTGGTGGCGGGGCTTTTCACTAAAGGGCAACCAACAGGGTGGTTCCCTGATTCTAAAACCAAAAAAAAAATGAATGAAATGGATAAAGATTCAAATAAATTACTCCAAGCGGGTACCTCAAATGAGGGTAATCCCGTCACCGATTCTGATCGGGTTCAAGCCCCGGTAGTCGGTGCAGACGGCTCCAAGGATTTTGGAGGGAGCCAAATAAAAAATTCTGAGGATGTGGGACTTAGCAGATTCGAAGAAAATGTTTTAGAACAGGTCGATCTGATCCCAATAATACTGGATAGTATGTGGCGTGCTTGCAAAAAGCAAAAAAACATTAGCAAGGATGTTAAGGATGGAATGGTGGCAATGGAGAAGGTGCACGAGGTGCTTTGCAGAAACCTGCGATTTATACCTAAGCCCTTCATTAGCCCAAGCAAACCAAGGTCGAATCCTGAAACTCCTAGATCGATGTCGCACGCCACATCCAGCGAGAGCAAGTCCATCGACCCAAGGAAGCGCCCTAGAGAGTTTGAAGGTCCGGAGACTGATTCTTCTGTGACCACTCCCAAGGGTAAGAGGGTTAAGAGCAAGGAGACCAAGGCAAACCCTACTGTTATGGAGACGGAGGTGAGTAAGGCTGCTTCGGCCAGGGTTGCTTCTTATTCGGAGGCAACTGTGGCAAATAAGCCTGAAAACGAAAAAGACTTTGAAACTGTCTCCAATAGGAAACGGGAGGCCCGTAAGAAAAAGGCCTTGAAGAAAGCGGAGGAGAGGGAGCGACTTCAGAAGCGCCCCCCCAAAATTAGAACAACGGAGGCAATAAAAATTGTGGCCCGGAATCCAGAGACCTACCATGATCTCATAAAACTGGCAACAACTTCGGTAAAGCCAGAGGAAACTGGAACAGAGATTGTGAAAATTAGGAGAACTCTTAAAAAAGAGGTTCTTGTTGTTGTGAAAAAGGGGGGTGAAACTTCAAAGTTCGCTCAGAATCTTACCTCCGTTCTTCTGGACAAGGCCGAGGTTACGGCTCTTGTCAGTAAAAAGACCCTCGAAATTCGGGATCTTGTTGAAACAACTTTAGAGGAGGACGTTTTAACCGTCTTAAAGCAGAAGTTGCAAAAGCCCGAATTAGAGGTGACTTGCCGACTTCTGACACGTTTTGGTGGTACGAAAGTGGCACTAGTACGCTTGAATGAAACGGACAGCGAGAGTCTGCTTAAGCTGGGCAAAGTGCGTATTGGCTGGATAAATGCATCCATCCGAACGCACTTAGAAGTGACAAGATGTCAAAAGTGCCTAGCCTATGGACACGTGACCCGAATTTGCAAGGGCCCCGACAGAACAAAAAACTGTCGGAGATGCGGCGAAGCGGGACACTTCTCCAAAAAGTGTACTAATGACAAGCCAAAGTGCATAACGTGTACAGATTTGGGAAAAACGGAAGTCAACCATATCCCTGGAAGAATTTCCTGCCCGGTTTACAAGGAGGAACTGGAGAAACTTAAAAGGGCAAATCCTTAAAGCTCCTTCAAGTCAACCTGCATACAAGTAAGGATGCACAGGTGCTCCTGATGCAAACAGCTAGGGAAAATGAGGTGGATATCCTGTTCTGCAGTGAGCAGTATCAAGGAAGCGACCTCGCACCTTGGTATCAGGATAAGGCGAAGAGAGCCGCCATCAAGCTGTGCAACCCAGAATTGCGGGTTGACAAGTTGGTTTGTGTGGATAGAGGTGGCTAACATACGTATGTATAGCTGCTACTTCTCACCCAACGACCCGCTGACCACCTTCGAAGCCAATATAGAAGACCTAGAATCGAGCCTCATAGAATCCAAGCTGGATGTCATCATCACTGGCGATTTTAATGCAAAGTCGCCAGAGTGGGGTGAGACGAGGCTCGACAAGAGAGGAATTCTGATTGGAGAAATGATCTCCAAGAACGATTTATTAGTTGTAAACCGGGAAAAAACATGGACGTTTAGACGAGGTGCGATCGGATCGATAATAGATCTAACGATAGCATCGTCTAATATATTTAGCCGCATAAGCGACTGGCGGGTCTCTGAGGAATATACAGCAAGTGACCACCAGTACATTGAGTTCTCAGTCTCAATGGGAGACACACGAGGAGGAAAGAGACAGGAAGCTCCTAGTCGCAAAACCTTCTCGTGGAACATTAAGAAACTCGACAAGGAGAAGTTCAGCCGGTCCCTAAAAGAATCTATCTTAATTGAAGATTCTGGTTGGGTGAGGAGGCCGAAAAGTCTAAATGGAGAGGTGCGAGCGGTGCGAAATATAATCGTCACCGCTTGCAATGCGTCGATGCCACGTCGCAAAGGCGCCTTTCCAAGGAAAAAATCCTTGCACTGGTGGTCAGAAAAACTGTCCTCCTTGAGAAAGGAATGCCTCAAAGCAAGAAGGACATATACCCGTTCTAAGGGAGATCCCTTGCTGAAAGAGGCTTTCAAGGAGGCGAAAAAGGACCTCAAGAAAGAGATCCGCAAGTCGCGACGCCGTAGCTGGAAGGACCTAATCGAGGAGGTCGATAAGGACCCATGGGGTCTGGCTTTTAAAATCGTAACTAAGAAATTAGTGACGAGGCAAAAGACCCCCGGCCTGGACAATCCCGATTGGGTCAGAAAGATAATAAGTTCTTTGTTTCCTCCTGCAGAACCATACCTTAGAAGGGACTGGAGTTTTTGCAAAGTCGAAGAGGAAGAACTCTTCACACTTAGTGAACTGAAAAAAGCAGGCAAAAGATTAAAAACAGGCAAGGCGCCTGGAATCGATGGGATAAGTAACGAGATCCTAAAGTTGGTAATTGACACTTCACCCCAGATTCTGCTTCGATGCTTCAATCTTTGCCTTGAGAGAGGAGAGTTCTTCCGCGACTGGAAGCGACAGAGGTTAGTCCTCCTAAGGAAAGGTGAAAAACCTCTAGATAAGGTTTCATCGTACAGGCCTATATGCCTGCTAGATACGATGAGTAAACTTCTAGAGGATATGGTTCTCCAGAGAATGCAGGGCCACTTGACCGAAGAGAATCGTCTATCCGATTACCAATTTGGTTTCCGTAAAGGCAAGTCCACAGTTGATGCCATCCAGGCAGTTGTGGACATAGCCAAAGCAGGAAAAAACAAATTGGGACCTGGGAAAAAGAAGAGCTTCTGCGCGTTGGTAGCAATTGACATACGCAACGCGTTTAATTCCGCAAGATGGAAAGATCTCATCGAGTCGATGGAAAAGAAAAACATGCCGCCCTACTTGTTGCGGATAATGGATAATTATCTTAGCGACAGGTGGGTTATATATGAGGGAGACACCTGCACTCTCAAGGAAGAGATGCAGCGTGGGGCTCCTCAAGGCTCGAGGGTGGGTCCATTTGTATGGAATGTATCTTACGATGATTTTCTGCGAATGGATCTGCCCGAAGGTGCGGTGATCATCGGCTTTGCGGACGACGCGTTATTCGTGTGCACTGCCGAAAGTGAGGAGGCTCTTGGGACATTGGTGAACGAATGTCTGCGACTAGCTAAAAGCTGGCTGGATACCAGAGGTCTTGAAATGGCCCTGGAAAAGACCGAGGCACTGCTGGTCACAGACAGACGTGGTTATGAGCTCCCACGAATCGTGATAGACGGATTCGAGGTCAAGTGGAGTAAGCAAATTAAATATCTTGGTGTGGAGTTAGATGGGAAATTAAACTTCCACCACCACATGGCTACGGCGTCAAATAAGGCGATCGAGTGTGCGGCTAATCTTTCACGGCTAATGCCAAATGTTGGCGGACCCCGTGAACAAAAAAGAAGACTGGTGGCGAGTGTCGCCCACGCTAAAATGCTCTATGCAGCACCAGCGTGGGCTCCATCCCTGAGGAGTAAAAGATGTGTGACCATCTGTGAAAAGATACTGTCTGCGCAGAGATCGATAACAACGCGTATCATCTCTGCATATAAGACGGTATCTACGAGTGCTGTGCAGGTCCTTGCAAGTGTCCCGCCAGCAGATCTTTTGGCGAGGGAAAGGGAAGAAATGTTTCTCTTTTCTAAAGAAAGCAGTTCCTTGAATGAGGAATTAAGACCAAGCAAGGGCCTGATCCGCAAAGAAGCGAGGCACAGGCTCATAGAAAGATGGCAAGAAAGATGGGATGGTGAGGAAAAAGGTCGATGGACTTATCGCCTTATCCCGGCACTCGCCACCTGGATAAATAGGAAACACGGTCAGGTTTCCTATTACTTGACTCAGGCGTTCACAGGTCACGGGTGTTTTAACTCGTACCTGTGTCGCTTTAAATTACGCGAGAACGAGGTGTGTGCATATTGCCAGTTCCCTGAGGACAACGCGGAGCACACCCTCTTCTCATGCAAGAAATGGGACTTGGAGAGGCGGGCCATGTTCGAAGGTGTAAACAGTCAAGTTACACCGGAGAACATGGTATCGCTGATGACCCAGTCAGAGGAGAATTGGCGGCAAGTCGAGAACTTCATAATCTCGGTTATGTCGAGGAAGGATCTCGACGGCCGCCAAAAAGCGTAATTTAAACAGCTTTTAATTTTGTTCGTTTGTTTTTTATTAATTTATTTTGTGATTTATTTGTCCTTATACATTTTTTAATTGTTTGTGTTTTTTATTCATCTTTGTACAGTTTTATGTTTTTTGAATTTTTTATACGCGTTTATTTTTTTTTTTTTTTATATATCCGTTTATAATTTTATCTTCTGACTTTTTACACTTAATTACACATTTGTTATTTTTAATTATTGTTGTGCTGTTAGTTCCGCTTTATAGTGAAATAGTATTAAATTTTTAACTATTAACGCAGGATAACCGCAGAGAAAAGCAGAAAGTCGCATTAGCGACAGAGTTGGAGCGCCACCCTCGAAGGCTAAAGTCTTACGACAGTTCCGAGGGAGGGTAAAGGGCTCCAGAAGAAGGGTTACGGGTTTTAGTGGGTCGGGCTGGTAGTAGGTCGCCAGTGTATTAAATTTAATTTTTTATAGATTTATTTTTCTTTTTTTTGTATTTCCTTTTGTTTTATCATACCAACCCCACATAACCTTGGAGTGCGGAATCCAAGGTATCTGTAGGCAGATTTCCCAAAAGTCCCTAAGCAAAAAAAAAAAAAAAAAAAATAATAATAATAATAATAATAATAATAATAATAATAATAATAATAATAATAATAATAATAATAATAATAATAATAATAATAATATAATAATAATAATAATAATAATAATAATAATAATAATAATAATAATAATAATAATAATAATAATAATAATAATAATAATAAATAATAATAATAATAATAATAATAATAATAATAATAATAATAATAATAATAATAATAATAATAATAATAATAATAATAATAATAATAATAATAATAATAATAATAATAATAATAATAATAATAATAATAATAATAATAATAATATAATAATAATAATAATAATAATATATAATAATAATAATAATAATAATAATATAATAATAATCTCTTATTATATTAAGGTGAAGAACGACCGACCGACCGACCGACCGACCGACCGACCGACCCTAGCCGTATATATATATATATATATATATATATCTTTTAAAAATAATATTAACACAAATGTATACATATTCACAATGTCACGCATGCGCAGTAGTGTTCTGTCAATGTTACGCATGCGCAGTAGTGTTCTGTCAATGTCACGCATGCGCAGTAGTGTTCTGTCAATGTTACGCATGCGCAGGTAGTGTTCTGTCAATGTCACGCATGCGCAGTAGTGTCTGTCAATGTTACGCATGCGCAGTAGTGTTCTGTCAATGTTACGCATGCGCAGTAGTGTTCTGTCAATGTTACGCATGCGCAGTAGTGTTCTATCACTGTTACGCATGCGCAGTAGTGTTCTGTCAATATTACACATGCGCAGTAGTGTTCTATCACTGTTACGCATGCGCAGTAGTGTTCTGTCAATATTACACATGCGCAGTAGTGTTCTGACAATATTACACATGCGCAGTAGTGTTCTATTAGTGCCACGCATGCGCAGTAGTGTTCTTACACATGCGCAGTAGTGTTCTGTCAATATTAGGCATGCGCAGTAGTGTTCTGTCAATATTACGCATGCACAGTAGTGTTCTTTAAATATCAGGCATGCGCAGTAGTGTTCTATGAATATCAGGCATGCGCAAGTAGTGTTCTATCAATGTCAGGCATGCGCACTATTGTTCTATGAATGTCAGGCATGCGCAGTAGTGTTCTATCAATGTGAGGAATGCGCAGTAGTGTTCTATGAATATCAGGCATGCGCAGTAGTGTTCTATGAATATCAAGCATGCGCGCATAACACCCACACATGTATACTCACACATATACACTAATCACATGTACATGTATACTCACACATGTTCATAAATTACATACACATGTATACTGCTCATATGCAGATATAAACTCCTACATATACACAAATCACATATATGTATAGATTTAATAAACGATTGATAATATAAATTGTTGAATTTTTTAAGGTTCGTTGATGCACGTAGTGTCTGTTGAAATTTTTTTAAATATACGTAAATACCTCACTCGCTAATGCTGCGCTGTCTGTGTTGTAATGGAACTTATTTATTTACTTGTGTATTTACTTATTTATTTCAGGGTTGCCACAAGACATCGATTTTAAAATTCCATGACTTTTCCAGGTTTTCCAGACCATTTCTTAAAAAATTCCAAACCAGAATAAAATTGTTTTGGTATGTTTTTAGCTAATTACGACAAAAAGTATAAAATCCTTTAAGTAAATTGTTAACAAAATAAGTTATTAATTTTTAATTTCATTATTAACAAAAAATTAAGTTAAAATTTGTAAGGTTATTTGAGATACGCTCCGAAGAAAGATGAGGAGCAAATCTTTTTAAATTTAAAAATTTAGTTAAGTTTAGAATTTTTCACAATTATTAAACCAGTATTTTAAAAAGCATTTTAATAACATTTTATGAAACTGAAGTTACCTACGTTTATTCAATGACAATTTTTTTCTTTGCTAATTATTATTTTAATGTTAGAAGCCTTTTAAAAAATTTTAAAAGATCGAAGTCGGGGAAATTATTAATTTTGATTTTTTTACACAGATTTTCGAAAAATCCATATATTATTTAAACAAAATTATTATTTCCTCACCTCATAAGCAATTTTTTCTTTTACAAATTATTTATTTTAATAATGTGACAAGTCATTTAAAAAAATTGTAAGAGGATCTAAGGAAGGCAAGGAAATTAGTGATTTTTAATTATTTTTTCGTAGATTTTCCAAATATCCCGAAATTTTAACTAAATTATTATTTCCTTGCTTCAGAAGCAATTTTTTTTCGATTGCAATTTTTTAAAGGGCTTCTTACATTAAAAAACAATTAGCAAAAGAAAAAATTTTCATTGCATAAAAGTTGGTAGCTTCAGTTTCATAACATTTTGGGGTTTCTAAAATGTATTAATTTAAAAATTATTTAAAGGAAGATAGAGACCAAAAGAAACTAAAATTTAGAAATGCCATATTGATTTCAATTGTAAGCACTAAATTTAAAATCAAAAAGTTGTATGTCAACTTGAAAACTTGAAATTTTTACGACTCAAATACAAAAAATTGAGCTTTTAGTATCAGGCTTTATAAAATTCCCTGACAATTCCAGATTTTTCAGGTTTTCCATGACTGAAAAAAAATTCCATGACAATTCCGGGTTTCCCAGGTTTTCCAGGTCCGTGGCAACCCTGTATTTGTTTGGCAGACATCAACAATAATTTTTTAAATGGATAATCAGTGAAAAATGACTTATATTTCTGTAAGTTAGTGTTAGTGATTATTTGGTTATCGTCTTTGGTTTTCAAACGATCATCTTGTTTATTCTTTGTTAATTGTCAAATCGTATCGTCTAATTTTCTAATTGTCATCGACCGAACTTCTCGACTGCTTCTCGACTTTCCCATAACTGACAACTAAAAATAATACAATAATAACCTATTTTTTGAAAAAAATCGATATCCAAAACATTTAAATTTTTTTTTATTAATTCTATTAAAAACTAAAATTAAATTCATTTTAGTGAATTAAAATTATTATATCAAGTTAAAAATTAATTCAAGGTGGTCTAGTGAATTATTATTTTTAAATTCCCGGACCAAAAATAAATATTCCCGGATTGATTTTTTAAAACAGCAATTACTATAAAATTTAAATATTAATACTTTTAATAAAGAAATTTTTAAGAAAATCAATTTTTAAAAAGTCAATAGACATCTTTATTTAGAGAAATATATATAATATTACTTGTTATATATTACTTAATAAATCTATAACACTGTAATAGTTGGATCTAAATTTAAAATTAACCTACTTTTTTATTTTTCTATTAGTTGGGCTTTTTTGCGGAGTATTATTATTATTTTTAATTGTGTATTTAAATAATAAAAATTAAAAATTTTTAATTTTTAATTTTTATTATTAAAAAAAAAAAGTTGTCTGTTCATTGAACAAGACCTACATGTCTTATAGTATTTTGGCCCCCTGAATACGAATATGAAGTCAGAATTGCTCCATCACCCTCTGTTTTCTTTTTAAATCGAAAAAAACTACCCTTAAGTCTAAAATTCAAGAATTAAAGTAAAAAAAAAATAAAAACACGGCTTTTCTTCGGAGTAGAAGAATATATTTATGCGTTTTCTTCTTTCAACAACTCAAATAATGTCAAAATTGCTCCACCACCCCTACTTTTTTTTTAAATCGAAGAAGAAAGTACCCTTAAATCTAAATTCAAGAACTAAAGTGAAAAAAAATGAAATAACCGGTTTTCTTCGGAGTAGAAGAATATATTATGCGTTTTCTTCTTTCAACAACAAATAATGATAAATTAACTCTGATTCTGCTTTTTAGTTATGAGAACAAAAATAAAGGAACGTATGCTTTTGTCTAAAACTAATTGTTTTTATTGTTGTTAGTATACTCTGGGTCATACTTAAAGGGGTAGTTTTTTCAATATAAATCAATAAGAGGGTGATGAAGCAATGCTGATGCTTTTTTTAAAAAGTACATAAATATATTCTTCTACTTTGGAAAAAACCTGTTATATCATTTTTTACTATAATTCTTGAATTTTAGATTTAAGGGCAGGGGGTGATGGAGCAATTTTCGTCATTATTTCTAAATTGTTGAAAGAAAAAACCGCATAAATATATTTTCGACTTCGCAAAAAAAACTGGTTATTTCATTCTTTGACTTTAGTTCTTGAATTTTAGATTTAAGGGTAGTTTCTCCCATTTAAAAGAAACAGGGGTGGTGGAGCAATTTTGACATTATTTCTGAGAGGTTAAAGGAAGAAAACGCATAAATATATTCTTCTACTCCTAAGAAAACCGGTTATTTCATATTTTTTTACTTTAGTTCTTGAATTTTAGATTAAGGGTAGTTTCTCCCATTTAAAAAAACAGGGGTGGTGGAGCAATTTTGACAATATTTCTGAGTGGTTGAAGGAAGAAAACGCATAAATATATTCTTCTACTTCGCAAAAAAAGTGGTTATTTCATTCTTTGACTTTAGTTCTTGAATTTTAGATTTAAGGGTAGTTTCTCCTATTTAAAAAAAACAGGGGTGGTGGAGCAATTTTGACATTATTTGAGTTGTTGAAGAAGAAAACGCACAAATATATTCTTCTACTCCGAAGAGAAAGCCGTTGTGTTTTTATTTTTTTTTACTTTAATCTTGAATTTTAGACTTAAGGGTAGTTTTTTCGATTTTAAAAAAAACAGAGGGTTGCTGGAGCAATTCTGACTTCATATTCGTATTCAGGGGGCCAAAATACTATAAGACATGTAGGTCTTGTTCAATGAACAGACAACTTTTTTTTTGTGTGCCTGTGATTGTAATCATGCCTAAATTAAAAAATTTAACATTTTTAGGTATAAAATAATTTTTTAATAAACATTAATAAAAATTTAGTTTTCTAAACATTATTCAAAAGTAGACGAAAGCACAAAGTTTTGTCCTCTTGATGTAATTTTTCTAAATTCAATAGATTAAGTTATAGATAATTAAAAATAAGTATACTTAGATTTCTTTGAATAATTTTTTAACCACAATTAAATTTTTCAATATGTCTACAATAGAAACCTTTTTGAATAGTTGAAATTGTGCAAAATTTAATGAAAATAATTAATTTATTTTAAGTATTGTGTTACAATTTTTTGAAGAATTTTAATTGCAAATTTTGAAAATAATTCAATTACCAAAAATTTAAAAAAATTTTTAAAGGTTAATTAGGATATAAGAATTATTTTAAGAAATTCAATTATTTTCGAAAAATAACCTTATAATATTTTTAAAAACCTAATATTATTAGAATTTTTTTATAGTAATTTTTTAAGATTTAATTATCTTCGAATAATGTAAATAAACATTTATGAAACTTTACTTCAATAAGACGAGCGAACCATGACAGCTTGGTTATCAAACAAAAAGAAAATCGTTTTTTGTTCGTTTCTCGGATCGTGTTGCTCGAATGAAACACTACTGTAAGTGTAATTTTCAACTGACTTTTAGTAAAATTATTTGTTTGACAGAAATTTACAATATTAATAAATAAATCACAATAAAATAATAATCAGTGAAGAATGACTGATATTTTAGTACTTTTCAACTGATTTTTCAGTAAAATTCCACTGATTATGAATCCAAAGTCACTTTTTTAAAAATCCAAAATGGCGAATCCAGGATATAGCGGACGAAAATGAAAGGTTTAGTAAGAGAATACGTAAAAATAACATTTCGTATAATGTACAATGACATTTTTGTAAATGTCACTTCATAATTTTGTCTTATTACACAATGATTTTTAAATAAATAATTTATATTTTTATAAATATTAATAATTTTTACATTTTCTAACCACTATAAGGTTTTAATTTTGTAAATGTTCAAATTCTGGTTTAGAAAGAAAAATTTATATTATTATACAACTATATTGTCTAGACTTGCAAAAACCCAAAGTCTAGACTTTGTTTGTAACAATATTGTTACAATATATATTGTAACAATATGGTGACGGTGACATGCGTAAGAATAGTGCAGTAAAAATTTCAAAAAAACACCCTGATCATTACCTACAGAAATCCTATTAGTAAGAAAAGAATGGACGTATCTTCGCCCTTTTCTTACTAATTATTCAGAGAATCAGGCTAACATTCAAAATCTAACCTTCTAAGTTTAGTTATTTCCAAAAAATTATTTTATTGATGCAAATAAATATTTATTTTAATTAAAAACTAGCATTATTAATCAAGTAATTTTTATAATGATTCTAAAGCAATATTTATTAAATTAAATTATTCTATTTAATTGACTTAAGTAATTTGTATTTGGTTCAAATAACTATTTAATAGATACCATAAATTAAAATATTTATGTCCAGTAAATATTTACTTAGTTCAAATAAAAAAAAAAATAAGTAAAAACTAATAAGTTTAAATACAACCGAACGAGCGTTAGCGAGTGAGGTATATGTTGCTAGTAATATATTATTATACCAATACCTGTTCTTTTGCGCGGGGTTGCTGGTCCTCTATCGGACGCGTGCCAGGTGGCGGATAGGTTAGCTTCCTAGAAATAGGTGGTATCGAGGAAATCAAATACTCGACGCGGACCAAAACCAGCAAACAAGAAACATCCATCATGAGCGATTGTAAAAACGAGGGGAAGGAGTACCTGCGGGGTAATGCTACGGCTAAATCCCTCACTGGTTCCGATCGTCAAGCGCTTTCGAGCGTGAGGGCGGTGGCCAGTGGCCCAAGGATGCAGGAGGGCAACAACGCGTTGGTAGTGCCACAGATCATCGTGGACAGGTCGGAGAGACGAGGGGAGTACGAGCAGCGTGACGAGTCAAGCCAGCTGCATTTCTGTCTTCAGTAATGCCTCGGCAAAGGACATTGCAAGCTGCAACCAAGATCGAGATGAATGCACTTAAGCTGCGGAGAGGAAGAGGCAGCGAGCATTTTTAGAAATGGAGGAGGAGCGTCAGCAAGATGCTGAAGTCCTGTGAAGTCCGAGAATGTCAATAGGACAATCAAGGATGGACTCAGAAGCTTAACATCGCTCATACGGGACGTAAAGGAGAAGCACGCAGCAGCTACCAAAAAAGATGAGAGTCTCTACCAGAGATTGACTTGGTCGGAAGAGGCCAGACAGGATCGTAGAGCTAGACGAGATCGCTGTAACGCGATCGTGTTGAGAAACGTCGTCTTGGATGCTCAGAAGCGGAAGAGAATGTGATCCTGAGCCTGCGAAGGATCCAAAAGGAAAAAGGAGGAGAAACCAAAACAACTGGAGGCAAGGGGAACAAAACGGTTCCAAAGCCAGACCAGGTTCAAGAAGGGAAGAGCCACAGTGATCGTTTTAAAGTGGCCGAAGGAAAAACTTTCGCTGAAGTGCTGGCGAAGGTTCGAAGGGACGGCTGACCCTGGAGGCCAGCCACAGACAAGGGTTGTGGAGCTTACCCACTAAAAAAGGAGACCTCTCATTAAATTGGAAGGGTCTTCCAACAAGAAGCTGTTCACCGAGGAGGTGACAAAGGTAATCGGCGATTTGGGTAAGGTGCAGATTGCGGTCCGGCAAACTACGTTGGAAATCCGCGATATGGACGCCCTTACTGAAAAGGAAGGACGTTTGAATGCCCTGGAGCAAATCTCTACGGTGCCAGCGGAAGCAGAAGGGTGGCGGTACTGGCCCAAACAAGCGAGGAGTTAAAGCTCGCTGTCGTTGTCACAGCCAAGAGGATGCAGATAAGCTGGAGAAAATAGGACACATTAAAATTGGGTTCGTGTCCTGCCAGGTCAGAAGAAGAACTACGGTCACAAGGTGCCACTAGGGCCTTGGCTACGGCCACTAGGAAGCGATTGCCAAGAGGTAGACAGGTCGGCTGCGTGCTTCAAGTGCGGAGAAGCCGGCCATAAGGTAGCAGATTGTAAGAAGAGCTCATGCTGCTTCTTATGCCAGGCGAAGTTCGGCCGAAAGGAGGACATCCAACACGTCGCCGGATCAGGTCGGTTGCAAGGTCTTCAGGACTGCCTTAGAGGAAGCTAAGAAGACTTTGTCAAGGACAAGGAGAAAATAAGGCCAGAACAAGAGCGGCACGGGAGAGTCGCCGCCAGCGCGACTACATGGAACCATTCATCTACGAAGTCTGAAGCCACTAGGTAGTTCCGTAGGTGGATAGAAGGTTCGAAACCCAGGGGAAACAAGAAGAGGTTTTAGTCGGTAGGGTGACTGCCGTTAAAAGCAGGTATGTGAGGTTTCTTTTTTTTTCCTTGCATTTTTGTACGAGTCCGACATACCTCAGGTAAGTGGGATCTTCCTGGGGATGCGTAAATGCATTTCCTCTTCTCCCCCGTGAATAAAAAAACATAATAATAATAATAATAATAATAATAATAATAATGATATATATGATATCTATATATATATATAGAAAGAGAAACGAGAGGCCCGCTCACAGAATAAAAACTGAACTCAAAAATAAGTCGGAAAAAGTGACTCATTATGAGCTGCAACAAAAATGAGTAGGGTAGATGGCGCCACGTTCTATGTCATTTAACATGGACTCATTTGAGTTGCAACAAAAATGAGGGCCAAGATTTTTCTGTGATTCTCGAGTACCTGGCCTATTGTTCAAAGGGTTTCTTTCAACCAGTTGGCAGTCTATTGAGTGACCAGTGAGTAGAGGAGAGAGAGTATGAATTAGTGACTCAAGTGCGAAAGCCAAGACTGCCAACAAAGGGCCAATCATAGTCCCAGTAATGTCTGCCGAAGAATTGGCAGTAATTACTGAGCCATTACTGGTGTTCAAAAAGTTCCATTGGGGGCCAATGATGGCAGTCGATGGTCAGTTTTCAAATTTTCTAAAGATGGGCCGGCTCTCAGCCCAATAATGGGTACATTCACGGCAACGTGTCAATCACCCGTTAATAAGCAAAAGACAATTGCCAGTGATGTGACGTAGATCGGCCCATTAATGGACAATGAGTGGACTTTAAGGAAAAAAATTTGTATCTTTGATGGCAAATACAATTGCCGTATTGAGGCGGCGCTTGGCCCCAATACTGCCATTGTCCTTTGCCTCAAAGCTCTACAACTTTTTGCCCTAAAGTGCCACTCATGTTTCCTTAATGGGGCCGATCTACGTCACATCACTGGCAATTGTACACCTTATTCTTCCATGGTTTAACGAATCTTACAATTTTTTCGGTCCCTGCTCTGTCAGTTTCTCCCCCTGGTCGTTCCAGTTTGCCCCAAGCTTCACCCCTGCCTTCCGCGCTTTCTGGCTAGGGGAGATACCGCCAGAAATTTTCCATTCATTTTCTATTTTTCGTCGTTTCCCGCTAAGTAATAAATATGAGTTTTTTTCTCAAAACCTCAGTGCCCGTCCGTTAGTTTCTCTCCTCCGAAAAAATTAATACATTTTTTTCCAATTTCTCGCGATCGCGCCCCCCCATCTTTTAGTCCCAAAGACCCTGAAATTAGTTATTTTAACCCTCTAAATTTTCGTTTTGTCCCGTTTTATCTTTTTCTCTGATACCCAATTGTCTACAGCTCTTATAATGAAAATTCATTAATCTTCTGTAATTTAAAATTGTCAGTAAATTTAGCTGTTACCGCCCCACTAAAATAAAAGTGAAAAGAGATTTGAATACAATAAATTAAAAATAAAGAAACATGAAAAAATTGTAAAATAACAAATAAGAAGAAAACTGGAAATGGATATTTTTAATAATTGTATTAAGAAAAACTTCATCTTTCTTTCTTCTTTTGAATAAAAGGAAGGAATTTGAATATAATGTTTTGGTTCTTTGGTGGAAGACAATAGTTTAAATGTAAGATGTCAGCGAGAGAAAGCTTATAAATAAATTATATTTAGATTTCTTCCCAATGTAAATCTTGGAAGTGTAAGTGAAGAACAAGGGGAAAGGTTCCATCAGGATATAAAGAAATGAAAAAAATGGTATCAGGGAAGATGGAATACGATATGCTAGTGATTATGTTGGTCCATTAAAACGCGACTTTCAGTCACAAGTTAAAAAACGAAAAATCTAAAAAACCAAAGCTTCTTTGAAACTCAATGATTTCGGCATAGCGCACACTTTCGTTTCGTTGTGTTTTCAAATTTTTTAGACATCATTTTTTTTAAAAACAAAAAAAAAAAGTACTTTTAGAAATACAAAAAAACTATAAAAGATCAAAAATACATAAAAAATTACAAAACATGGAGTGTAATTTAGATCGCCTCCCCGTAGTGTACTCTGGCAAGCAGAGTATTATAAATCAGTAGCTATGATCTTAACAATACAAGTTTTAGTATTCTTTAAACATTACTCGAACGTCATTTCTTTACTGCATATAAAGCTTCTCCGATTCTTTCTCGAACAATAAAAATACTTACATACATTTTTTAATTTTTACTTGAACCTGGAGTAGAATTTAGAACATATACAACTTGAATTTTTTACAATCTAACTTTTTTTGCAGTAGCAGCAACCACCCAACAACCCCGTCGTAAACGTCTCTCTTGAAATAGTACGGAGTTGTAACTCTATTTGTTGTTTCCTACCGATATAAGAAAATACTATTATCTTCTTGCACCCCCTAGATATAAACATAACCACATGCTTCATGGGATTAGCCCATGTTTTGCGATCAATATTCTGTCATAGGTCAGTGAAATGGCCACATTTGGTTAATTTTAATTTCTGATATTAGCGACAGTTGTTTTAGCACGTGCCGGGATTTTAGCTGTATAATTTTTTATATAAATGACCTAAAATACGT